>NC_092822.1:60077500-60377500 GCF_023375885.2 Dermacentor andersoni
TGAGCGCCAATGCTGTGAATTAGGAACCAATCGCATCTTCAATAATAGCCAGCTGAAAGAAATTGGCTCCCACTGAATACAACGGAGGAGATCTAAGCGCTTCTTAACCGTTGTGAATGCGAAAGCATTAATGCCCAATTGAACGTCGCTGAGCTGTCCTTCGAGGTTTGCACTACGAGTAATGTATCATACTGGTAGGTACTGCCCGAGCCGTCAAGCAGCAGCAGCTTGCGGTGCTGGCTTGGCCACCACGCGCCGGCTTCCCAAAACGAGAGCGAGGATGACGTGGCGTCGCGGTGATGCCTTCTCCCCTCACGCAAAACCTGGCGCTAGAGCTGCAGCAGGTGTACCCGTTCTCCCGCTTTGCCCAGTCGAGGCGCGCTCGTGAGCCAATGGAACTTTAGGTTCCGTTTCGCTGCTCCATACTGCAGACGCCAGCTTTCTCGCTTAATAGGACAGTTTACGTTTTCGCATCAAAACGTTAATGGACTCAGTGGTTCTTTATCGCTGTAGTGAAAATGAACTGCGAAAAAAAAAAAAAGAGTTGCATGCACCCAAGAGACTGAATTTCATAGACCCACAGAGCTGTTCCCCTAACCCAAGTCGCCTCCCAGGACCTGCAGTAAATCCAAAAATTCCAGCACCTAAAGAAACGCGGGCGCTCGCGTTGTCAGGAATAGAACGATAATTCACGTACGATACAAAAGCACGGTAGCTCTGGAAGAAAACGACGCGACTGCAGTTCCGCACGGCGGCGCGTCCATACGACGGCTCAAGAAACAGCGCCCCTAGCGGCATCGACACGAAAGGCAACAGCACTCGGCCAGGGAAATGCTTCTTAGTTACCACACTCATCCATTCTAGCCACCCTACTGCACTATCATTACACTGCACATTACTACCATTACATTACTTACCAGTACCATTACATTACATTACTACCACGGGAATTGTAATAAGTGCATGGATTTGTCTAAACTTGATTCTTGTGGTTTCAGTCGACGTAGCTGTGGCGTTGTTACCCTATAAATTACTAAGAACACATATTTGAGAAATGCGTCAAGGCAAGGAGTTTCTGCCCAGATGCATAATCCATGCCAGTCATTAGATATAAAAACAAACATTTCATTAAAAATATCCATTTATGCAGTCAAAAAGCCGTTTCGAGCAACAAGGACGAAGCTCAGCCAAATTAATGTAGCATCCCCATCATTCCCCCGCTGGCTGCACCACCCTACTTGCAGCTCCAGTTGCAACCATAGCCACAGTTCATTCTGGTAGGTATTGTAGGAAACTCCCGGGACAGAAGGGGGTTAACTCCGACGCACTTTTCTGTTTATTTTTTCATCAGTTTCTTGGCGTTGCAGACATGTAAACGCCGCCATGGGAATTCCATGGTCACAGAGTTTACCTTCGGCACCTCTCATGGCGAATTGGTGCTTATGCCGCTCCCCTTCGGAGAACGAGGTTTGGGTTCGATACCAGCTATGGCGACAGCATACTCAGACGGGAGCAGGGTGCAATTACGCTCGTGGGCTTAGACGTGAAGACCCACTGGCGATCAAAAGTATTCTGCGTGCCTCCGCTGTTTGGCTTCCCTCATGTATTAACACGTTAGCATAATTAAGTCACTTAGCATACTTTACAGTGGCTATCTATCTATCTATCTATCTATCTATCTATCTATCTATCTATCTATCTATCTATCTATCTATCTATCTATCTATCTATCTATCTATCTATCTATCTATCTATCTATCTATCTATCTATCTATCTAATCTATCTATCTATCTATCTATCTATCTATCTATCTATCTATCTATCTATCTATCAAGTGCGTTTGTACCGATCCTTGTACCTAATGGTTTGCCCGCCCATCTGAGTCACTGGGCAGTCAGTGGGTCGAATAAGTAGTGAATCAGGCTGCTGTGCTGAGGTAATAGGGTTTGTAATCAATCCTTGGACGAACTAGGGTCACTGTGTATGTTAATATGTGTACATACGTACCGCTCTTCAACGAACCTTTTAACACGGCGACATGGATGACTGTAGACGCAGGACTGGGTAGTTATCGCTTTTCAAAGAAGCACTACGACTCGAACTTGTAGTATTCATTGGGCACGTGCCACTTGGTCTGTGGTTGGTATCCAATGAACACCTTTGATGCCAACTTGGGTCACTTGGTATGCGACAGTACGTGTGTGCCACTCTTCGATGAACCTCTTAACGCCAACTTATGCAACTATAGGTAGGTGCCACTGAGAATGTGCCACTCGACTATGACGAAAAAAGATCCCTAGAATTTATCCGAGGTTGAACGGAATCGACATCGCATCACACGGGTAACTGAAGTACAGGAACCTGGCGCGTTAGCAAGCTGCGCCACAAATGTGCCGGGTATCTGTGCCGCTTTTCAAATGACATCTGGCCTACTTGGGCCACTGAGTTTGTGCCCCTTAGTGTGCGGCAAGCGCGGGAACAATTCCCAGAGTTTGCAGGCACCGGCGTGCCGTACTTCTCGTCTCGGAGGCCACGCATTGACTTCTCGGCATGGCCATTACATGGGGCAGCGTGTCTGGAAAGAAGCGAGAGACAGAAGCCCGGTTGCCGCGTGACGGGTTTCTCAGTGTTCGCACGCATCGATGCACCATGCATTTCGGAGGCCACTGCAAGCTTCGTGGCGGCGGCGCTAGATGGCGCTGAGTGTTCTTAGGAAAGCGCGAAAGAGAAGTCCCGCTGTTGTACACGCCTCGATCATTACTCGGTTCGACAGTGGCAATACGTTGTCTGGCTATATTAATGAAATGCGGAACACGTTACCGTTGTCTGTAGATATGAGATAGGTTCCGCAGAACTGTTTTCACTGCGGAGCGAAACAAAATGAAGAACTTATAGCCGTTATCGGGAGAGGTTGCTCACCTTCTCTGGAGATTTTCATCGACGCATTGACCGCAGTTGTGGAGCAACTATATATGCCAAGTCATTTGTAGATACACACCATCTCGCAGTCATCTATAATTGGCAGCCCCGTTAGTGCGCTCTTCAACGTGGCCCGTCGTCAGGAGGCAGACATGTTAGCGACGCATTCGTGAGCGTTTGAAACCGGAGGCCATTAAATGGTTATTCGATGGAGGGGGAAGAGCATGCTGTCGCACTTGATTACAATATGTACAGAACAACACAGATGCGAAAGAAATGACGTTTTGCTGTTGAGCTGTGCTTCTCCATAACTAGTTGCAGCTTGACAAAGACCACTTGTAATTTTTTCTCTTACAGTCATTCCCTGCAGTGACACATATATATATATATATATTATGGCAAAGAAGTCCGACACGGCTGTGGACGACACGAAGGACGCGGACAAGAAGACGCAGCAGCGTAGGCTTAGCCAGTCACACCAGGAACAGCGTCTAGCCCAAGCCCCACTTCAGTAGCGCTGGCGATCCGGCTGCGGAGCTCGGCACGGCGCACTTCTTCTTCCTTACAACTTCCCCCCTCGCTGAAGACGGAGCTGCACAGGAGGCCTAAGGCGTCGTGAGGACGAAGGGCTCGTGATACGGCTTGAGCCGATCTGCGTGCACAATTTCACGGCCTCGGCGACGCAGGTCCGTAGGGGGCGTCAGAGGTTCGATAACGTAGTTCACCTGAGAAGTTTGGCGTAGAACCCGGTAAGGTCCATGGTATCGGGATACAAACTTGGAAGAGACACCTTGTGTCGAAGTAGGAGGCACCCACAACCAAACAAGAGCGTGTTACGTTTCGCCTACAACGCGCGGTAATGCCGGCGCGGATGCAACGGACGCCGGGGCTTTGTTCAAAGCGGCGGACATTTTGGCCCGTCCGACGCCGCCGCAACGCCTACCCGCCAAGCGTGCCCAGGCGTGTTTCAGGCCACGTGTCTTCGTGTGTGCGTGTGTGTGTGTGTGCCCTCGCTTGTCAAAGCGCGGCAGCCGGGGAGCGGAGTTCCCCGAATGAGGAGCCTGGAGGTCTCTCGGCTCAACCGTTCGCGCCGTCGTGTGGGCGGGCTGGCGATGCGTCACTACACTCGGTTCAGCAGGTCCCTCGGCTCGACAGTTCGCGCCGTCGTGGGGTCATGCTCCGCCGTCCCGTGACCTTCATCCCGTGACCTTCATCCCGTGACCTTCTCTTTTGGACCGCGACGCCGAGGGTATAAGAGCAGCTGCCCCCGGACGCCAGGAGAGAGGCTCCGATTTGTACTGTTGAGTTATGTGCTCTCCCGTCTCTCCACTTCGGTCGACCTGACCGGCCGCTCTTTTGCTATGTTAGAATAAACAAGTTGTTCTGTTACCAGTCGTCTCTTGCTTTGCCGGGACCTTCGGATGCTTCCAGTGCCCCAGGCCGCCAGGCCAACGCTACCCTTGGGGCTTGCGACCCATTGGCAATAACGGGCGTCAGCACCGAGACCCCAACAACTCGTGCCAGCGGTGCGATTCCAACATCTGGTTGCCAGCGGTGAGATCGCGACAACGGAGGCCAGCAGCGAAGAGATGCGGTTGAATGTATGCTGAGCAGCACAACGACCATCCGGGAGCAGTGCAACGAGCCCTGTGTGATGACTGGTTGCCTGCAGCGGAACGACTGCGCTGAAGTCTTGGCTGCAAGGTTTGGTGAGTGCGGGACTTTCTTCTTCTGAGTTTTGCCAGGCTTTTGTTAGTGTTAGAAACAGAGCTGGTAATTGGGGTTGTCGTTGCTGCCGGGTTAGTTTGCGGCAAGACAATAGTAGGCAGTAGAGAAAGCAGCATTCAGAGCAGCCATGGATTTGAAGTCGTTGCGCAAACCGGAATTGCTGGAGCTTGCGAGAGAGTTGGGTCTGGATGTCTCAGACAAACTCAGAAAACCAGAACTGCTAAGGGCTATTCTTGAGTTAGAAGCTGAGGATGACGAGCTGTCGGAATGCCTTGAGACCATTGAGGAGAGGGAGGAGCAAAAAGAGAAACAGGAGCGCGAACTTAAAGAACAGAAAGAGAAAGATGAGCGCGAACGTAAAGAACAGAAAGAGAAAGATGAGCGCGAACTTAAAGAACAAAAAGAGAAAGAAAAAGAAGAGCGCGACCGTCGACACGCTTTGGAAATGAAGCGTCTCGAGTTAGAGATGGAACGCGCTCGTAATGGAAGTCAGGCACACGGTGCAGGAGAACGAGTATTGTTCAAAATGACTGACCTGATCCGGCCGTTTAAGCTTGGAGAGGACATTGGTTTGTTCCTGGTTAACTTTGAGCGAACGTGCGAGAAGCAGGGGTTCTCTCGGGAAACGTGGCCACAGCGCTTGCTCACTTTGCTACCCGGCGAGGCGGCCGACGTAGTCGCTCGCTTGGAGAGAGAGGAGGCAGAGGATTTCGACAAAGTGAAATCGAGTCTGCTAAAAAAGTACCGGCTGTCAGCGGAGGCGTTCCGTCGGAAGTTTCGGGAAAATGAGAAAGGCAAAAGTGAGTCATATACAGAGTTTGCGTACAGGCTTATGTCAAACATGCAGGAGTGGCTCAAAGAAGAGAAAGCGTTTGGTGACCACGAGAAAGTTCTGCAGTGTTTCGGGCTAGAACAGTTTTATAGTCGGTTACCCGAGAACGTGCGGTACTGGGTCTTGGATAGGCCAGACGTTAGTACGGTGGCTCGAGCCGCTGAGCTAGCCGAGGAGTTTGTGACGCGTCGGGCTCGTGGAGCTAAGGACGGTCAAAACGGTGAATTTGGCTCCAAGTTTGAGAGGCCGAAGTTCACACCCATGAGAGCAAAGGGGGATACACGTAGTGCGGATGCGAGTGAAAGCAGTGTCCGACCGAACGTAAGGAGACGGCGGCAGCCGAAGCCGAACGCAGAAAGCGGTTCGAGGCGAGGCAAGCGCGCCTGTGTTATACGTGCCAGAAGCCGGGTCACTTTTCGGCGCAGTGTCCAGAAACAAAACCAAAAGTCGTGTTTTTGTCTATATGCAGCACTGACGAGAACATGAAGCTTCTCGAGCCTTACATGCGAGACCTCCTCGTGAACGGGAAAGAGTGCCGAGTGCTTCGCGATACCGCAGCTACGATGGATGTCGTTCACCCCTCTTACGTAGAACCCGATATGTTCACGGGCGAGTGCGCATGGATCAAGCAAGCAGTGGAAGCTCATAGCGTGTGTCTGCCGGTAGCAAAAGTGCTTATTGAAGGACCTTTCGGAGCACTTGAGACGGAGGCCGCAGTGTCATCTATGCTGCCCCCCCAGTACCCGTACCTATTTTCGAACAGGTCCGATCACCTCCTGCGCGAGAAGGGGCTTTTGTTTGGTGAGGCTAGCGTTCAGGCCTTAACCAGATCGAAGGTTCGGGAGCTCGCTGCAAAGGCGGTAGTTGCGGGACCGACGTTGATGAACGATGAGAAAGGGTCAGAGGCGCAGCAAGCTGGTATTCAGGGCACGCCCGAACGGGATAAAATTGAGCCTGTAGCGTTAAAGGCACCAGATACTGGAGAGGAAATTCCCGATGCGGGAAAGTTAGTCGAGCTTCCGGGACTAGGCTCAGTGACGAACAGGAAAGACACCGATCAAGTCATTAGTGACTTAATAAGTAAAGCATCGCTGTCGCCTGAGGAGAAAACCGAACTACCCCAGCTCTTACAAGAGTTTCAAGGTCTGTTCTCTGAGAGGCCTGGTAGGACTTCTGTCCTTACTCATGACATAGAACTTACCTCCCCAGAGCCAGTACGATCCAAGGCGTACCGGGTGTCACCCCGCCAGAGCGATATTATGGAGGCTGAGGTAAAGAAAATGCTACAGCTCGGTGTTATTGAAGCGGGTGAGAGTGATTATACCTCCCCTTTGATTTTAGTTGAGGTACCGGGCAAGGAACCTCGTCCTTGCGTCGACTACCGCAGGCTTAATTCCATCACTAAGGATCAAATTTATCCGATCCCTAACATCGAGGAGCGCCTTGAGAGAGTGAGTAGCGCTCAGTTTATTTCCACCCTAGATCTTGTCAGGGGTTATTGGCAGGTTCCACTTACAGAAGAGGCTAGTAGGTATGCGGCGTTCATTTCACCAATGGGGACATTCCGTCCTAAAGTTTTGAGTTTTGGTTTGAAGAACGCGCCATACTGCTTTTCAAGCCTCATGGATAAAGTGTTGCGGGGACAGCAAGAATTCGCTTTACCGTATCTAGACGACGTAGCGATATTCTCCGCATCCTGGCCTGAGCATATGGCGCACCTGCGGGCAGTGCTAACCCGCCTGCGCGATGCGGGCTTGACAGTCAAGGCTCCCAAGTGCCAGTTAGCACAGGCCGAGGTTGTCTACCTCGGACACGTGATTGGTCGGGGTCGACGCCGCCCCTCTGAAATAAAGGTGGCCGCTGTGCGAGACTTCCCGCAACCGCGCACGAAGACCGATATTCGGTCGTTCTTAGGTGTCGCCGGCTACTATCAGAGGTACATCCCCAGGTACTCTGATATCGCGGCTCCCTTGACGGATGCTCTAAGAAAGACAGAGCCGCAAACAGTCGTCTGGGATGAGACGAAGGAAAGAGCTTTTAGCGCCCTAAAGAGCGCCCTAACAAGCCAGCCTGTGCTACGATCGCCCGACTACACAAAAGGGTTCGTTGTTCAGTGTGATGCTAGTGAGCGAGGCATGGGCGTTGTACTGTGCCAACGGGAAAATGGAGAAGTAGAACACCCCGTCCTGTATGCTAGTCGTAAGCTGACCAGTCGTGAGCAGGCGTATAGCGCCACCGAGAAAGAGTGTGCGTGTATCGTGTGGGCCGTTCAGAAATTGTCATGTTACTTAGCCGGCTCGAGGTTTATCATTGAAACGGATCACTGCCCTCTCCAATGGCTGCAGACCATCTCTCCCAAAAATGGCCGCCTCCTGCGCTGGAGCCTCGCTTTGCAACAATATTCCTTTGAGGTGCGTTACAAAAAGGGGAGTCTCAACGGTAACGCCGATGGCTTAAGTCGAAGCCCCTAACGTGGGAATCAGCCTCAAAATTGCTTGTTACTGATGTTTTTCTTCCTGAGGCAGGATTTTTTTTAACTTATTGCTTTTGTGTAGTGTTTCAAAGTGATGATGTGCTTTTTAGTGCAATTTTTCCGATTTGTGGACGCGTTCTGAGTGCTGCTAAACTACTGTAAGGAACTAGGCAGCAGTAAAAAAGGGGAAAGAGCCTGGCAGGGCTTAGTGAGGGTTGTGCCGTGCTTGCTGACTGAGCGGTTGACTTTTGGCGTGGTTCTAACGCTTGCCGGAAACGAGAACAAAAATGTCAACTCTCCCGAAGTCACTTTGCAGTGTCCTGTGTGCACCTGAACGTGAGAACGAGGCCTTCTCTGTGCGCTGCGCTCAAGAAACGCCCAAGGACGCCCAACTTCGGTTATGAGCATCATCGAGCGACATCCCTCCGGACAGCGGATGCAGTCCCCTGACCATCGGGAACTCCTTCCCCCGGCGGGGCGGTCTGTTACGTTTCGCCTACAACGCGCGGTAATGCCGGCGCGGATGCAACGGACGCCGGGGCTTTGTTCAAAGCGGCGGACATTTTGGCCCGTCCGACGCCGCCGCAACGCCTACCCGCCAAGCGTGCCCAGGCGTGTTTCAGGCCACGTGTCTTCGTGTGTGCGTGTGTGTGTGTGTGCCCTCGCTTGTCAAAGCGCGGCAGCCGGGGAGCGGAGTTCCCCGAATGAGGAGCCTGGAGGTCTCTCGGCTCAACCGTTCGCGCCGTCGTGTGGGCGGGCTGGCGATGCGTCACTACACTCGGTTCAGCAGGTCCCTCGGCTCGACAGTTCGCGCCGTCGTGGGGTCATGCTCCGCCGTCCCGTGACCTTCATCCCGTGACCTTCATCCCGTGACCTTCTCTTTTGGACCGCGACGCCGAGGGTATAAGAGCAGCTGCCCCCGGACGCCAGGAGAGAGGCTCCGATTTGTACTGTTGAGTTATGTGCTCTCCCGTCTCTCCACTTCGGTCGACCTGACCGGCCGCTCTTTTGCTATGTTAGAATAAACAAGTTGTTCTGTTACCAGTCGTCTCTTGCTTTGCCGGGACCTTCGGATGCTTCCAGTGCCCCAGGCCGCCAGGCCAACGCTACCCTTGGGGCTTGCGACCCATTGGCAATAACGGGCGTCAGCACCGAGACCCCAACAACTCGTGCCAGCGGTGCGATTCCAACAAGCGTCAGGCGAAAACTGGTGGTGGGGGCGCCCGTCGTCATGACGAAATTTCTGTAGCGCTTGTTCTTGCGTTGTAAGGGAGCGAGCTAGTTGCCGACATTCTTCTGCATACCGGGCGGCTTCGGAAACCGGTGTACCTTCTGATAAGTCGGGACGGTAAGGGAGAATAGTGTCAATGGGAAATGATGGTTCGCGGCCATATAGAAGAAAGAAGGGAGAAAAGCCCGTCGTTGACTGGGGTGCCGTGTTGTAGGCGTACGTGACATAGGGAAGGATGAGGTCCCAGTTGGTGTGGTTGGAGGCGACATACATCGAAAGCATGTCGCCAAGAGTTCGGTTAAAGCGCTCTGTCAATCCGTTTGTTTGCGGGTGATATGCGGTGGTACAGCGATGAATAATGCGGCATTCAGCGAGAAGTTCTTGAATGACATCGGCGAGAAAGACGCGGCCACGGTCGCTCAGGAGTTCGCGGGGAGCGCCGTGACGTAGAACGAAGCGTTGAAGGAGAAAGGAGGCAACGTCACGAGCCGTCGCGGCTGGCAGAGCGGCCGTTTCTGCATACCTCGTGAGATGGTCTACAGCTACAATGACCCAGCGATTGCCAGCAGCTGTGTATGGCAGAGGCCCGTAGAGGTCTATCCCAACCCGGTCAAAGGGTCGCGAAGGGCACGGCAAAGGTTGCATTGGTCCAGAAGGGCGGCAAGGATCAGGCTTCCGGCGTTGACATTCTGTGCAAGAGCGAATGTACTTTTGCACGAATGTGTACATACCACGCCAATAAAACCTATGACGTAGTCTGGTGTAGGTCTTGAAGAGACCAGCGTGTGCGCACTGAGGGTCGGCGTGGAAAGCGGCGCATACATCAGTGCGGAGCTGCCGAGGTATTACAAGCAGCCATTTGCGGCCGTCGGAACTGCAGTTACGGCGATACACAATTCCGTCGCGGATGGCGAAGTGCGAAGCTTGTCGGCGTAACGCTCGGGATGGTGGGCGTGTAGGTGAATCAGAGATGTAATCAATCAAAGATGAAATCCAGGAGTCCTTGCGCTGCTCCAAAGCCATGTCGACAGAAGCGAATGGGAGAAGTGGGTCGTCTAGGACGGACACACTGACAATGTCGGCGTGGACAGGCGAGCGCGAAAGAGCATCGGCATCGGCGTGCTTCTTGCCTGAGCGGTAGACAACCCGGATATCGTACTCTTGGAGCCTCAGTGCCCACCGGGCTAGGCGGCCGCAGGGATCCTTGAGAGACGACAACCAGCAAAGTGCGTGGTGATCGGTAACGACATCGAAGGACCGGCCGTACAGGTATGGGCGAAATTTTGTGATGGCCCAGATGATCGCGAGACATTCTTTTTCCGTGACGGAATAGTTGGCTTCAGCTTTCGTCAGAGTGCGGCTCGCGTAAGCAACAACATATTCTTGGCAGCCGGGCTTTCGCTGGGCGAGCACAGCGCCAAGACCAACACCGCTAGCATCCGTATGGATTTCTGTGGGAGCAGTTGGATCGAAATGGCGTAGTATCGGTGGTGTTGTGAGGAGGCGACGTAGCGTCGCAAAGGCATGATCGCAAGCCGGGGACCATGAGGAAAGATTGGGGTCTCCTCGAAGAAGCTCTGTCAGTGGTGCCATAATCGAAGCGAAATTTCGAATAAAGCGGCGGAAATACGAGCAGAGGCCAATGAAACTGCGCAAGTCTTTTAGTGACGTTGGCCTCGGGAATTCTGTAACAGCACGGAGCTTAGCGGCATCAGGGAGAACGCCGTCCTTCGACACGACATGTCCGAGAATTGTCAGCTTGCGTGCGCCAAAGTGACATTTCTTCAGGTTTAGTTGGAGGCCAGCGTCACTGAGACAGCGTAAAACCTGCTCCAAGCGATGAAGGTGAGTAGGAAAATCGGGTGCAAACACTACTACATCATCCAAATAACACAGGCACGTGTTCCATTTGAGGCCTCGGAGAATAGTGTCCATCATCCGCTCAAAAGTCGCGGGCGCGTTGCAAAGTCCGAATGGCATCACACGAAATTCGTATAGGCCATCTGGTGTGATGAAAGCAGTTTTAGGCTTATCGTCTGCAGCCATAGGCACCTGCCAATAACCAGAGCGCAGATCGAGGGAGGAAAAGAACTCTGCGCCTTGTAAGCAGTCTAGGGCGTCGTCGATCCGCGGCAATGGATAAACATCCTTTCGGGTTATTTTGTTTAGGCGACGGTAATCTACACAAAAGCGGATCGAGCCATCTTTCTTTTTAACTAAAACTACTGGCGATGCCCATGGGCTGTCTGATGGTTCAATGACACCACGCTTTAGCATGTCACCTACTTGCTCGTCAATGACGCGCCGTTCGGTCGACGATACGCGGTATGGTCGCTGCCGTAGCGGTGAGTGAGAACCGGTGTCAATCCGGTGACATACAGTCGTCGTTCGGCCCAGAGAAGTGGTATGCTGTCAAAAGCAGGACGAAATTTCTCGAGGAGACGAAGAAGGTCATGGCGTTGCTTGGGGTTTAAGGCATTGTCGATGACATGGTTGAAAACGTCTTCAGGCGATGTGGCAGTCACGGGACTACAGTAGAGGGTGCTGACTTCTGACGATCCAATAGGAAGTTGCAACGTGGTAATGGTGTCGTAAGGCTCCACAGCGCCGAGAGATTCACCACGAAGCAACGTAATCGGGAACGGGAAGTAATTGTATACAGGAAGGTGAGTCGCGCCAGCTTGAAGGCCAAGCAGCGCAGTTGGGAGTGGTGAGAGGTGGCGATGAACGAAAGCAGTCGAAGGTATAAAGAGTACGGTGGCGTCGGAGGCAACGGAACAGGATACAGATGCCAGAACGGATGCGTGTGGAGGTATTAGGATGTCGTCAGTGAGGGACAACTTGGTGCAGGAAAGTGAAACGTCATCAAATATGGCATTGCCAAGCGAAGAGAAGGCGACTTCTGCACGGGAGCAATCAATAACAGCTTGGTGACGGGAGAGAAAGTCCCAACCTAAAATAATATCGTGGCAACAGTGGGGAAGAACGACGAACTCGACTGTGTAGAGCACACCTTGAATTTCAAGTCTGGCGGTACACGCAGCCACCGGCTGGACGTGCTGTGCTGTGGCCGTGCGGAGTAAAGGACCGAAGAAAGGCGTCGTGACTTTTCGTATTGAGCGGCAAAGTTTTTCGGCAATTACAGATATGGCGGCACCTGTGTCAATGAGGGCAAGCACATAGACACCTTCAACAGCGACATCAATAACGTTAGGCGGCGAAAGAAGACGGCTTAAGCGTTGCGGCGATGACGCAGTTCTTGCCTCAGGAACTGCGCCACTTAGTTTTCCGTGTCAGCAGGAGAGGGACGTCGACGCATCGGGGAGGGCGAGCGACGACGAGGAGAAGGAGAACGGCGGTCAGAAACTTGACGAAGGCTTTGGCGGGGAAGGGGTAAATCGCGGTCAGGAGCGTAAGGCAACGGATGGTCGTACGCGGCTGTGCGTGGGTCGTCACGTGGATGAAGTGGACTGGACGGTGGCGGCACAGGCGTGCAGCGTGACCGGGAATACCGCACGAATAGCAGATGGGCCGATTGTCCGCTGTACGCCAGGGATTCATTACTCGATGGACTGGAGGTCGTGGCGGCGTGGGGGTAAAAACAGGGCTAGGCATTGGAGGCGGAGCCCGGAAGGTCGGTGGTCGTGGTCGTGCGACGGCGTCGGCGTAAGTCAATGGGGCGGTGAGTTGAGGCGCCCGTTCCAGAGGAAGGGCCTCGGACACTTGTTCTTCTATAACGTGTCGTAGGGTCGGACTAAGGGACGAACTTGACTCCGGTGGATTGGAGATGAGGGAGAGCTGGCGAGCAACTTCTTCCCGGACGAAAGCCTTGATTTGCGAGAGGAGGGTGGCATCTGGAAAAGGAGAGGTCAAGCCGGACAACGATTCCTGATGGGGAACAGGACGGCGGGTGAGGAGGCGTTGACGGCGGAGCTCGTCATAGCTTTGGCACAGTTCAATAACTTGGGCAACAGTAGAGGGGCTCTTTGAGATGAGCATCTGAAACGCGTCCTCGTCGATACCCTTCATAATATGCTTGATTTTATTGCACTCAGACATGGATGCATCGACGCGTTTACAGAGATCGATGACATCTTCGATGTAGCTAGTAAAGTTCTCACCAGGCTGCTGAGAGCGCGACTGCAGACGTTGTTCGGCACGAAGCTTTTGAACAGCAGGGCGGCCGAAGACCTCGCTGAACTTTGTCTTGAATATCGTCCAGCTTGGGACTTCACTTTCGTGGTTCCGAAACCACAAGTGGGCAATTCCGGTGAGGTAGAAAGGGACGGTGGTCAATTTAGTGATGTCATCCCATTTGTTGTTCCGACTGACGCGTTCGTATGATGAGAGCCAGTCATCAACGTCATGGTCGTCAGTGCCGCTGAAGATAGGAGGGTCCCGCTGGCGGAACGTGCCGGGGCATACGGTAGACTGGGGAGCGGGTGGTGGTAAGCTCGTGGCGCTTTCGGTGGTCATGATGGCAGGGAGAGTCCGGCTGCGCAATTCCAGGATTGCAGGAGACCCAGCAAACCTCCACCAATTATGGCAAAGAAGTCCGACACGGCTGTGGACGACACGAAGGACGCGGACAAGAAGACGCAGCAGCGTAGGCTTAGCCAGTCACACCAGGAACAGCGTCTAGCCCGAGCCCCACTTCAGTAGCGCTGGCGATCCGGCTGCGGAGCTCGGCACGGCGCACTTCTTCTTCCTTACAATATATATATATATATATATATATATATATATATATATATATATATATATATATATGTGTCACTGCAGGGACATACATATGTATATGTCCCCCTCCATCGTACGACCATTTGATGGCCTCCGGTTTCAAACGCTCAGGAATGCGTCGCTAACATGTCTGCCTATTTATATACACATATTCTCAGGTTACTCTTACGAAAATGAACAAGTGGGAGCCACTTTGAATCGTTACACTTTCGCTCTGGTGTTTAGCGGGAATGAAAACTGGAAATAAAAAACGAAAATATGTCAGTTCAACTGTCTGACGAGAAAACTTTCTGCTTGAACTGGAAGCCCGGTTTCATTCTGAGCAGCTGGTACAGCTATCCTTTGCAGCTTCGCGCTGCTTTTGAACGGAGGAAAGTTTCCTCTTTCACAAATAAAATCCTGCGCCAAGAGATCTGAGGTCACCAGAGAACCACAAGCACTAGTGACTGTTGGACTATTTGGTCATTCACTTTGGACAGTATGTAGGAAGAATGCCGCGCTGAGCGAACAAGGCTCTGTGTTCTTCACGTCCGTTCTGTGTCGCTTACGGTTGCACTACAGTGTACATAATCGGCACAAAGTTTAAACACTTAGTTTCGTCTAAATATATTAAAATATCTGCCAAGTTGTATGACTTCATTGTAAAGATGCCCAGCTTTCAGAGTTTGTTTACGATTGTCGTGTTGAGACGAATAAATTTAAGATTGCTTCATTTGTGTCCAAGCAAAACCAATTGCGAGAGAATGCAAATCAGCCGTTGAACGATTTTTATAGCTGGATTCCTCGGAGCAGTCGAATATACGCACCTACCCCCATGACAGTGACACCAACCAACCGAATTTTTGGCTGCCATTATATGAATATTTTATGAACGATGTTCGTGAAGAGCTTTTTTTGCTGCGGCGGAGATCAATCTCGCTACAACAAATAAGAGCAGAATGCCTTTTCGGAATGTTGTCACAAAATAAAGACTGCGAATTTTTAATAAACAGTAACAGACTAAAGCTTTAGCATATTTCACAATATTTTAGCACATTTCGGATTGAACTGCAGTAATTTTTCAAATTCTAAAGCCTGCAAGTCTCGGTTAGAATTATTTAGCACTTCTAAGCAGCAATGCAGGCTAGACCGCGAAAATAGCGCCGTTCCTCCGCATTCGAGCGGCTTGTCATGGCCGTGTCACTGGGTCAACGCATTAAGCGGGAAGGACGTACGATTCGTCCGAGTGGCATTTCGCTTGATTTTTCTTTTCTTCATACGGCTCGAACTGAAGCGGCGCAGCATTGAAAACGGCGTTACAACTTGCCGCCGTGTCGAAAGAGGGCAGTTGAATAAAATGATTGATGGCTGTGCTCCTCGCACCGTTTCTCGCAGTCGACCTGCGTAGCCCCCCCCCCCCCCCCGTATGCCTGTCAACTCGCACAAGCAGTCTCAACTGCGCTGCCCCGTCACTTACAGCTTCCTAGAACCCTCCCCCCCCCCCCCCCCCCGGTCTCTTCCCGAGACAATAATAGCTGAAAACATTCCATATGGGTGTTCGTAGTGCCTGTTCACGCCACTTGGAGGTCGTCGACTTCAGAGGCGGAGAGGACCACGAGTGATACAAAAAAGCGAATAGAAGCGTGACTTGCCGGCGAAATTTGCGAATCGAGATTGGAGTTATGTGCCACGGCGATTTACACCCAGCGTGGTTCAGCAGGCACGGGGATGAGTTGTATTTCGGGAAAAAAATGCATGGGGCTTCTGGAAACAAGCGAGCGAACAAAAGACCAGTAAGGAACCCTCCCTGCATTGTTTCAGGAACGTGGCGCATGAGTGCCAAGTTTAGACTGATCGCACGAGGACCTTGAGACGACCGCCGCCACAGTGTTGTGATGTTAGTTTGGTCGAATGCTTTTGCTCCACGCATGATGTTTTGTGAACGATCTCCGTGTTTAGTTTTCCCGATACATGTGTAAGAGGAAGGAGGTGGGAGGGGTGGGGTTATGGGTGAGAGTCATGCTGCCTTGCTGTCCGTTTCCCTTGTTCTAAAAGATAGAGAAAAGAAAGCAGTCACAATGGTTACCTCACATTTCACGGTGCAAAGGGAAGTAATAAATGCGTTCAGTTCAAACGTGCATATCAGCTAAGCGGCCCGTAATAATAATAAAAATTGAGCTCGGTTGAACGTCAGTCTTATGAAATGAGATAATCGCATGGTTCCACATGCGTGTGAAAGGAAACATTCGTGCAGAATGGATAACATCGATAATTATTCTACGGTCTCTCGTGGTCACGTTAGTTCTGGAAACGTCTGGAGTGCGAAAAAGCGCAGTAAATGGTTCCATAGTATATGTTACGGATATGGCAGATTGAAACGGCCCAGTCTACGTATAGGTTCAAGCTTTGCAGGGATTTCCTAATAAATAAGTAGAGAAAAATTACTGCTTGTCCATCTGCAATACAGGGCAGGCGAGATGAAGGAATGTAGTAATGACAACAACAAAGTAAACGAATAGGTTTCTTGAAAAAAGGTTGCATTATAAGCCATTGCAAGTTGTATCACAGTACTGCCTGTATATTGGTGAAAATTATTAGCAACAGCATTCCTTTATTTGGAATGACATGATTCTTCACATTTTATCAGGTTTCCGTGTTTCATTTAACCCGCATTGAATTGTGTTGATAGGTTTGTTTTAGGTTCTGCGCTTATTACGGGAATATTTTTATTTGTAGCACGGTATCATTTAACAGTTTCGACTGCGCTGATAAAGTTAAATGTTGAAGAAAGTTAATGTCAAGCATTTGTTTTGAAATGCATAAGCACACATTCTAATTTTTTTGTCAGTTTGAGACAACACTTTTGTGATTCAGTAGCGCTCCAAATGATGTCGTATGCCATTTTCAACTCAAAACGGCACATGTTTTATGACGCATTGGAAGCAAAGAACGCCCTGCACACTTAAATTATCCTCCGTTTACGATCGACTAACGCACGCAAGTTAAAGTCAATGCATTGTGACTTGATGTCGCCACCCACTAGGGCCATAAAGCGAAGAGTCACGAAAGCAAAGCGATAACCATAACAACGCTGCCTAAAGCTGCGTGAAACACCTTACGACAGTGAGCGAGGACTGCGGAAGAGCAAAGAGGAAAAATTGTAACTGCGCTGCGGTAGTGCTGGAAAAAAGCCGGGCTTCAAACAAGTAAGAAAAGCGGTGGCATTCGGCGTCTGCCGTTTGTAAGATCACTCAACGCGCGACTCCACGTCGATTCGCAGAGATGCGCTTTCCACTTTCTCGTGACCTGACTTCGGTTACGACATTATAAACACGGTTAGCCTACAAGGATGCTGACTTTCTTGTTTATGCTGATGAATAAGAAGAAAAAAAGAAACAGTGCTTCAGCCACGACTAGGACACATACACAAAAAAAGACACAAGAATGCTATGGCGCGCCCGTGATGTATACTTTATACCTGTGTATCCTCTTCTACGACGCTGAAATATTTGTCACGTAACATAAGGCCTCCACACCCGCCGACAGGTAGCGTCGACGCCATTTTCTTGTGCTCTGCGCATTTCCATATGCCAACGAGGTATTGACGATATTCGTAAAGAAGGGCATTTCACACATTTCTTTAGATTCTCGCCTTACTGGCTGCACACTCATACCGGAAAAACAACAATTTAGTTTTCTCACAGTTACCGCAGCTTTTGAGCTCATTAGTACAGCCAAGGCTGACTCTCCTGCAGTGGTTATCACTGCGAACACCGCTCGCTTCTTGGTCTTGTATTGGTCCCTTTTGACTAGTGTAGGACCAGAATTTTCAAGACCACTGACGACTGGCTCGAGAACCTCAGTTCAAGTTAAAATTGATAGGGCGTCGTCATCGTCAACAGAACTCGAACTACAGGAGTGAGTAAGCGGACATTGGCACGTCTTCACGAGCAGCGACCAAACGCATTATCGAAGCCATTGGACTGCGGGCTACCGACGGCGTCTGCTAGAAGTAAGAAGTTACAGGCCAAGAAGGAAGGCGGTAAGTGTAACGACGCGTCGAAGGCTTGGCTAACGCGAGCTCACCGAAGGGAGAAAGTGAAAACGCGCGGCGCCGAATGGGACCACTGCGCGCACCTCAATGCGTGGAGGAAGTGCCTGGGCCGAGCAACGTCTGCCGGCGAAGAAAAAAGCTGCAACCATCAGTGTTTGCCGTTCGCGAACGCTCCTTTAACACGCTGCGTAGCCGTCGACCTGTGGACCCGCACTGCGCACTTCCTACTTTCCGGGCGACGACATCGTAAACGCGGTTTAGTGTAGCCAAGCTTACGCTCGCTTACAGAGGTGACGGTTAAAAAGCAAAGGGTTCCCACGTTAAAAGCCTTCCGCTCTTTGCTTCGCGCTTTTCAGTGCGCCAATACGATTTTGCTAAGGTTTAGCGCTGCGTTGTTATTACAAGTCAACAGGGCAAACTTGTGAAACTCGACGTTTTGACGACCTCTATCCGCGTGGGTACCTCCATTCCATTGAAAGGCCGGCATAACCAAACCACAGTGCACTTGCCTGCTTCCGGGGGCCTGTTGCAAGAACGGATGTAGCTGAATAAGCACCGCAACTTTTCCGCTGTCGAGGCTGCAAAGTGTATTAGTTCTGGCCTTTTTTTGAAAAGCCTTTTCTTTTTTTGTTGAAACGCAGTCTGGCTTGGTGCTGACGCTGACAGTGGCGATTTGCGTTTCAGGCTCCTGGTCCTTCCCGTCTCATGGCACCAAGGCGGTTGACTCTGCATGGCTGACGCCGAGGGTACAGCGAGCGAAGCCATAGAAGTTGACTAGGCAAGAAGTTGCGTTAAAGGAAATGCGTGCGGTAATACTAACTCTTTAGGGTGACGTAGAGCTTAACCGTGTCCTGGAAGAAAAGACAGGGGTTGGAAAACACAATGGACAAAATGTAGACCCCCGTAAGACGGGGCAAGCGTAGAAAAGAGAGGAGGAAGCGAAGGAAAATCGGAGGGCAAGGCACGATTGCAAAGCCTCACCTTCTGCCACATGCTACTGCGTTCTGGCTTAGTCCTGGAGGCCGAGTTAAATCTTGGTCATTTACTGTAGAAGACCGCGGAACTATGCACCAGACAGCCAAAATGTTAACAAAACACCAGCGGGCTCTTGCATGCGTCAGCCGCAGTCTGTGGGGGTCGATAAAAAGCATAAATGTGGCCGTGTCATTGATTAGAAAACGACCGACCAAGAAATAGCACCCAGTCAAGTTGCAATGGGTGAGGATAACGCCATAAACAAGGACAATATGTTAGTAACTTGGCGCATACACCTGCGTGTACGCATGACTATCATGTAATGCCGAAGTTTCAAGGACACCCTTACGAGAGCTGTTGGCCAGGGCGAATGTGCTGTACATTCAGCACCTTGTTGTCCAATGAGCATTGAGGTCCGCTTCCGTGCATGTCACACGCCTTGTTATACCGAGAGAAGGACATTTACGAGAGGCTTGGGAAAGGGCCGCTTGCTCAACATCTTTAGTACTCATTTATGTCCTAACTCGGTCTAATTGATTTATTCCTGGTGAAGAAACAGCGCATAAAGTGGGGACATAACGATAGAAGCACCGAGCATTTCTTTGCGCTTCACCATGTGCTAACCCATCAGCCAACATGCCTGAGATCAGATGCGCCAAAAGAGAATTAAAAAATGAGTTCTTACTTTTTGTATTTTGTCTGCAGAAAAGCCAACGAAAGGAATTGTTAGTGTTTTTTTTTTTCTGTTTTCTTTGCAACACTTCATCCACTAGTAAGCTATAAATCACCAGAAAGCAGGAAAGCCAAATCTGGGCGATGACCTTGCCGTTTATTTTGTTTCCTCAAATCCTGAGGCGCAATTTTTAACAAGAGGATGAACACGAACTAGCATGGTCTTGGCAATTCAGCACTGAGCCTTTATTTGGAAGAAAGTTTTCAGCAGTGAAGCTAAAGTTAAAAAAAATTGTGCTATCATCCCCGCAAGATGCGAAATATAATGAATCGAAAAATATCAAGAACGGTGCTTCTCTATAATTTATACCCCATGATAATTTTTGTATTGTTCGTGGTTTGACTTTTTACTGTAACTCCAACGGCGAAATTCTTTAGAAGCTTCTAGAATTATTTCAGCGAGATGTGGACGTTGGCGCAACATCTCTTAACTCTCATAGTAAAAAGAAAAGGAGAGTATTTATTGAAACATACATGTAGAGGGCTTGTCAGACAGCCCTAACTCACCAACTATCAGTGCCTCAGATCAAGGGATTGCCATAGTCAATGGATAGTCTGTTTCTTTCGCCCCTCCCCTCTTTTGGTATTTTTATGCAGACGCGTATCATTTTGTGCTCACGTTCGAACAGACGTTGCCAGTCTAGCGATCCTTCAAAACGAGCAGACAGGAAAAATAGCAGCAATGTTGGTCGCCTGCTGCTTTAGTTAAAACAAACGAAATTTAAAAAGATTTGCAAAACAGGAAGTTCCTTGACATCTGGCGTAGCGGAAAGTCACTGTGTGGGCTTCCCATCTCGGCGATAACAAGGAGAAAGCGGAACAAGTCGACCATCGGGAAGTTGAAGCCCGTGAAGGTCAAAGGACTCTCGGTACTAACGCCGCCTAACACGGTCTGTGAGAACACTTGTCAAGCGAACGCCAGGCCTACCTTCATCAGTTGCTTTATTCTGGGGCGGCAGTGTCAGTGGAAAGAGCCCAACGATCCTCAAATCAGTTGTCACGCCGTATGCGTACTCGCTGCAGTAATTTCTATCGAGTTGACGTTTCCGTGTTATTCAACGTCACTATGTTTTTGCTATTTTTCTTCCTTTATCTAGCGCTCACAGAGAGATTGCTATGACAGTTTTGAGAGGAAAATTGCCACTGATACTCCTCGATATCTTCACGTCCCAGATACCCGGATATTCGTAGCCGTTTTCTTCACCTGTGAACTCTTATATTTTCGGCCCCTTCAGCTCGGTTGTTAGCCGAGAGCCTGAACTAGAAATATGCACTCATCTTCGCAGGGTATACGACGACACATACTTATTAGTGTTTTTCGCGCAGAATCTACAAAGAAGCACACAGAGACACGAATGTGTAACCGTTTTGTTTATTTTAGTGCGAAATATTCGTCTCCAAGTGCAGGCACTCTGTTGCGGAAGGGCGAGATATCTCGCTGTTTTGGTGGGCATGTACCGGTGAGAGCGTAGTTTAAAATTAGGAGCCACAGGAATGACTGGGTATGTACCATTGGGGCGACTGCGTATATCCCACCAGGCATGTGCTCTGGGGTCACTGGTATGTGCCACTTGGGTGCATCCCTGAGGGCCACTGGGTATGCATGTGCCACTGGGTTTTAATTTGCTTTGAATCATACATACTGCCATTACGAATACATTATGTCGAATAACTGTAAACACTGCAGCATATAATTTCTACGTGACCGTTTGCTACGAAAAAGTTACATTATTCCTACGACCGCCCTCTGCAAATCAGGAATGGTTCGCGTTGCGTAACAATAGCTGAGCCTGTCAATTTCTTCAATGCGAGTAGGCTTCTTAGGGTACTTCACACACTTTCCATGGGTTCACTGTTGGTATCTATCTATCTATCTATCTATCTATCTATCTATCTATCTATCTATCTATCTATCTATCTATCTATCTATCTATCTATCTATCTATCTATCTATCTATCTATCTATCTATCTATCTATCTATCTATCTATCTATCTATCTATCTATCTATCTATCTATCTGTTTCTAACCGTTTTCTCGCTAACCTGGGTATCTGGGTAGTCCATGGTCGAGTGGTTAGCACGTCGGGCTACAGCGTTGAAGGAACGGGATTCGGAACCAACCATAGGACTAACGTGCGTCACTGGGAATGTGCCATGGTGCACCTGTATATGTGCCGAGTTGCAACGAACCTCTCTGACGCTGACATGGGCCACTGGGGACGCGGGATTGGATATGTGGCACTGGTATGCCCCACTATTCAGCGAATCTCACGCTGACTTGGTGCACACTGTTTATGCGCCACTCGGTCTGTGCTCATCTTCAATAGACGTGTTTGATAAGAACTTCGGTAAGTAGGTACTTCCCACTGGGAAAGTTCTGCGCTACAATGAACAAATAAAATCATGTTAATTTATCAGCTGCTCGGCGCTATTTAACCCGCGCAGACTTTACGGCGGCGCCTACAGATGGCGCAGCGTGTGTCGTGAGCAGCCCCGTGCAGTAGAAGCAGTGCAGTGAGAGAGGAGCGCGTTTGCATTTTGACCAGGCGAATATATTATTAGAAAACCTTTAAAATATATCCCATGCTTGGCAAAATCGAACACCCACTTCACACGGTTTCCTCAAGGAGAGAGCGCATCCCGATGCTTCAGCAAGCAAGCTTCGCCACGACTGCTCTGGGTATGTGCCGTGTTTCAATGATCGTCTTTCATGCGAACGATTTAGCGAGCGGCTCCATAAATGCACAGGGTATGTGGCGCCTTTTCGATGTGCGCGTCTCGCCAAATCGAGTCACCAAGTATGCGTCCCTCGGTGGCAAATAGCATTCCTGGTTAGCATCTCGTGCAGGCATCTCGGTTTCCAAACGTTCGCTTTAGCTTTCGTGATCAGACATGGGCACCCGCATGAGGGCCTTTCTCACCCTCGCCTGCCCTCATCCTCACGTAGTGAGATGAGGGTGAGGTGAAGATCGCCTTAGGGAAGATTGGTAAGGGTGGGGTTCGCCAATACACCAACCCACTACTCTGATCGTAAGCGTGGTGGGTTTAAACTCTAAAGTGTTGAGTTGCGCTGGCACGAAATCTCTCTAGCGCAGATGTGTATCGAAGCCCACTTTTCGCTGACTACAATCATAAATGGATGTTGATGATAGATGTAACTATATCTATTCAAAGCTGTAGCCACTGAAAGTGGCAAAGAGACCGGTAGGAGTGATGGTGACTTTTTGGCTTCACTCCGAGATTATTATTTTTTTTCGCTGATCATCACTGTTCAGCGCACTCCTTTATCCGAAGTAAATTGCCTTTTATTGCTCTAATTAAAAGGGTGAAAAATTGAGTTTAAGCGTTTTTGGGCACAGATAGTGTTTGTTGACAGATTATCTAGAGGAAACGTCAAGATGAAGAAAAAGGATGTCGGTAATGTAGCTAGACTTTGTCTACGGTACAACCAAAATTTATTTGTTTTACTCTTAAGCTCGCACATAACAATGACAGTCGAACGACTTTATTTAGAGTAAACATTCAGTTTAAGTGTTTTAGCTCGACTTCTACAACGTCGACTGTTACACTGATTCTCAAGAATATCCACAGCAGAATGGTTGAATAGATTAACACGTAGTTGCTCAGTATATATGCATAAATTGCGACAAATCCTATGTTTTAGTACCCCCGTAACCCGCCAGCACTTTAGGCATGAAAAACACCGCCAGCCATTTATTAGAGAGAGGGATACAAGCTTTAGTGATATGCTGGGAATGTTAGCCTGGCTGCTCGCCTGACATTTATTAGAAACATGACAGCACTCAGCACCTATATGCATGTTCCGTCTTGTTCGCCATCCACAGGCATGCGTTGTAAAAAATAATAGCCATCTACATGCTGTTAAGCAGCATACTTATTGCGGGAAAAGGATTCGCTTCGGCTTTTCAGTGCTTTAAGGTAGGCTTATTTTAACTGCCAGCGAACTGTAACAATTATGATTGAAGTTCTTTTTTTTTTTTTACTTTGCCCACCGCCCGTATGCAACCGCTGTGGCATGAATGGAAGACGCGACCTCATGCTTGACAAACGCAGCAGTAGTTTCTGGGGCACCACGGCTGACATGCCCTCAGGCAAATTCAGCTTTGATAACATGTTCGCATCTTAATTGACATTTCACATTTATACAAATTTAACACCGCCGTCGGATCATTTACCGTCCCGAAAACAAGAACGAAACCTTTTCCTATATTTACGCGGCGCTTGCGCGCATGCGCGACAACGATGCGGCTGAGTTGCATTTCGGTGAGGCCGAGTCCGAGTGAGCTAGGCTGAGGTGAATTTTGGCGAGGCCGAGTCCGAGCGAACACGGCTGAGTAAAAGTTTGGTGAGCCGATATGAGCCCTAAGCAAAAAATATATATTTTGTGAGTCAGACTGAACGAGCTCTGTTTATGTTGCCGACCTAAACGTGAAGAAAAACAGCTAAATTCGCGGCGGGGACGGCAGTGTCATACTGTATACATCACACGAGTAAAGAAAAAAAAAATCAAGCATGGCAATATGCGACTCTGCGCTGCAACTGCCATCTCCCCATCCCCATCACGAACGCGCGTCTCCAATTTTACACCGCGTTTTTCGCGATGCATCGGTGGCGCCAGTCGGCGCCTCTGCCCACCGACAAGCGCTGCCGCCCTACCACTGCCGCACTGCTTCTATTTCCTCTGCTAGGCATTAAGAAGGCTTGGAAGGCAAGTGGAGGAAAGTCGCTGCAAAGCGCGCAGCATCCGGCACTTCCGAATACAGTGCATGGAGTGTAAGCATTTCCCTTTCTCTCCTGCGGCCAAGGTGAAACGAGGCGCGTTGAGGGCTGTGGAGAATCGAGCCCGCTCGGCGCTGTCTGAGTTTATCCAGTTTAATTGGTTTCGCCAGCGCAGTTACCGTTCCCGTTCAGCGTTCCTTCAAACCCTTCCCTGAGCTCTAATGAAAGTGGCGGCTTCCGTTCAGCGAGACTTCATGTTGCGGCACTGCTCATTCGCCGGTCGTGCTGCGCTAAACTATAGGTTTGTGACATTGCCTACGATGAGGGGCACTGTACTGTTGCCTCTGCAGAGAGACCGGTCATTCCAAACGCTCAGTTGTCCAGCGAAACCTTCGAGAAGAAGGACGGGACGCGGACTTTCAGCATTGCTCTCGTGACTCGTAGTTCGATTCAGCGTCGCCGTTGTTGCTTTCGCGCGCTTACTTGGTGCCTTGACGGACGGAATATGCAAGTATAACAGGAAGCATGAAGCAGCTAGTCTCGGCAGGCCCACGACGCCGCCCCAAGACCGAACAACAAGCAAAAAGAACAGCAGCAGCAGAATAGATAAGCGCTGCAGGTAGAAATTGTTACCGTGACTCCTAGATACGTTCCCACGCAATTAACCCTGCAGCCTTAAGCTTCATTCTTCGCTTGGACAAGGGATGGCTTACGATGTGCGCACGGAAGCAAAAGAAGGTTCCCTTCTCTGCAATACACTCTGCCGTCTTATCGCAAGCTGCTACGTTATTCTTAACCGTGCAGTCTTTTTTCCACCCTCTCCAGTTCAACCGCCAACCAGTTCTAACCTTTTGCACTCCAGCTACGTGAATAACGGAGGGGGCGATCTTGCAGACAGGCCTTTCGCTGAGCTCGTCGACGCGGGCTATCTGAAAGGGTTGCCTTTCACGGAGCTGCACGTCGCTGTGTACTTAAATTTAGGACGGGCTGCGAACACATCCGAGCACGTACTCTCCGAGGAAGGAACGATTTGAATGCAGGCGTGAGCAGGGGGTCGACTTCTTCACGAGGTGCACAAGGCTCGCACAGGTCAGAGGTAAGGAACGGGGCGTGCGCATTCCACACGGATCTACTGCCAGCATTCCCGAATCGTGATTCTTCCAATACACACAGAGACACATATTCTCGGGTCTTACGTGAGAAAAGCACGATCTGAGGCACGCCGTAGTTCTGGATCAAATGTGACCGTACGAGGCTCTATATAACGTCCACCTAAATCGAATCGGAGCAGCGCTTCTTGCATTTCACCTGCTTCACAACACGTTCATTATGGTCCAGGTCAGTGCCGCAACCTCAAGTTCAGCAGCGCAATGGTACAGCCAGCGGGGTACCATGGCGGGCTGCTGCTTCCATAGAACTGCGACATTATAGAGTGATTTTGTAGAGCGTTGGAGGAGGCTTGCGCTATACCCCTTGGCATCGGTTAAAAAAAATTTAGCCTGATTGACCCTATATCCTTTTGATAAATCAGTTAACCGAACACTCGTGTTGGTGAATTCGTATGCGTGAGTTGAAAACTCAATACCGATGAATTTTGTGCACAAACTATGAAGAAAAAGCAAACCGAGATATTTGAATTGGCAGTTGCATTCAGAACTATACAACAGGGACACGTTACTTCGCTACGCGCAGTGGTTGCTTATATAATGTTTTTGGCACTGCGCTCCTAAGCACGAGGTAGCGCGATCAAATCCCAACCGCGGCGGCCGCATTCCGAGGAGGTGAGAAATGCAAAAACGCCCGTAGTCCCCCACTACGGCGTGGCTCATAATCGGATCGTGGTTTTGTCAGGTAAAGCCCCAGAATTTAATGTAATTTAACTTAACCTTGCTTTGCTTGAGTGGAGATAACGTATATCTGGCATATGAACTTCACTCACACAAAATCGCAGGTCCCGTTGCAGTTCAACTATTCACTTGGCCAGCTGACCCGCTGGCTTGAAGGCTTGTAGCGCAGTGCGCAAGGTTGGCTTTTGTCTTGACGCCCGAGAGGCATGCGGGCAGGCGCCGTATTCGTCGGAACACTTAGTCTGCAGTTCCATTCCTCGCTGCTGAACAAGTGAAGAGCGGCGTCGATGCCGACGGCTCTTCTGATTTTGCTCGTGTTCCCTCAACCCATTAATCGCGATCGAAAAACGTAATTGCCAATGAAGCATTACTCAGTCAATCATGCAGGCCTGATTCATTTCATATATTTTATCACCAGGACATTTCCACGTATTACATGTCGAGGGGCCAACGCGATGGTCAAGCAGCGCCACAACATGGTTCCAAGGACGCATTTGGCCGGTTTCAACCATGCTCCAGCTGGCATTCCAGCAGTGGGACCTCGGTCTAGATCGAAACCAGAGAAAGCGTGCCTCATTCGAACGCTGACGAACTCACCGGTACAACCGGAGGCAGGGAGAGAAATACGTCAGCGCTTCTTCTTTTGCAAGAAAACGTGGGCTGGCAAACATGGCGTTCGCCCGACAAGGCATCGGCAGTTGAGTGCCCCCTTTGTCCGCCATGTCTTTTTACAGCAGGGAAAGTGCCAACGACCACCAATTCCAACACCCGCCAGAGATTGACCAGCTCCTCGAGAAAATGTCGCAGAGCCTAGAGAGCCGATCTCAGGCATCTGGGGCAACGACCATAGGGACCAAGCATTCTGGGCATAGAGGAAGGATGTCGGTCTTAGGCGTTCAGACGACTGCGAGGGATCTCTCGCAGCTGGTCGTCTTTCGCAGACGCAATATACGGCTTTTGTTTAGAGTCCGCAACTGGTTATGCTACACGCTGCGGGAGTACCTACGCTACTGCGTCAGGAGCACCGACAGCCTGATTAAGCTGGCCTTGCGGAAAAGTTGGAAGGTGAATCGACAGTCCGGAGCTCCCAGAAAGCTTGCCTTGAGTGTGCCACCATGCCGGATAATGCCAAAGAGGGCCAGGATAGCCGAAGTGGCAGACAAAATTGCAGTGTAGTTGGAGACGCAACCTGGTTTTTCACGTTCGGCGCCCTTTTCTGCGCAATATGCGAGCATCAACTCAGTCTGCTCGCGGGCGTTCCTCGATATCAGACGCGCTAAATGTTCCCACGCATAGTCTTTGAATGCATTCATGTTCCTTACATTGGAAACGCGTCAGGAATGCAGAGTAAACACGAGATATAGGTGACTCTGCTCGCCAGCTGCCTGCCACATTCCCAGTGCAGTTCATGGCCATCTCGTTTGTTGAAGTTTGCTCCAGGAATCTTTCAAACCTTGCGAGAGAGACACACTCTAGGCCAGCAACGCCATTTCAGCGCCAGCAACGTGATCTCTGCTATCTTGCGTGCGTATAGACTGGGATACGCGTGCTTCCTCTGAGCACGAGAACAAATTTTGAATATTCCAGAAATTATTCGCTTGCGCGTGCTCACAACTGATGGCTGTACGCGCTGCCTTCCTTTGTCTGCTTGTTGCCGCTGGCTGAAAGCTGTGAGAGCCTTCAACGAATAATTGATACGACCGTCTTGGGATTCGACTTGCCTAACCTGATTGCAGAGGCCATCACAACCAATGGCGATGCGGGCTCGTAATTGCGATCGCGTGGAAGCCACGCGCCGAGGCCAATTGACGGATGCGCACGCGCTTCTCGCAAAAGTGAATGCAATCAGCAGGCGATTGAGTGTCATTGCGTTCTTGTAATGGGGCGACCGCGGTAATCCGCGGGAAACACTCGCCCACGTAATTGGCATAAGTGAGCAGCTGGGGAACACGATTCAAGCGCTATACGTTTCCTCGCGCACATTCACTGTTTCTGGTTAACCTGAATACTTCTGTGGTAAGCGAGCAATATCTCTTGCCTGTATGTTTGATCCATTCAATGATAAATAAAGCTCCGGCGCTGGGACGCAGAGAACGAACATGAAATAACTGACTGCTCATGTTCTCGTCACCAATCACATCGTCTTTAAGGTGAGACAAAATAAATGCCAGTATTCCTGAACAAGTTTCAAATAAGAAGTGCGTGTTTATGTGCGCGCACTTTCAGTGGTCAATAAAACCAAACAAGAATCTTGCTAGTCGTTTATTAATAATAATGCACACTAAGTACCTTAATTTCTTTATTGGTATGCCAGAGATCAATTCATTTCTGTTACGTTCTTGATTTACAGCCTATGAATCACTCGTTCCAATCAGGCACGCGAAATTTCCAGTCCTGTCGTTTCTAAACTGCGACTGTGGCTGATGAGGAACTGAGTGTGTATAAATAATAAGGCAGCTGGTACACGTAAAAAAAGTTAGGCGCGCATTGTTCGCTGCTCACACGTAAAGTCTTATGCGTGGTCTTCTGCAAAGCTGCACCACACCAGCGTTACCTCTTCATCACTTCCGCTGGCTCGAACATCACCTAAAAAACAAAGCAAAACAAAACAGAAACGAAACATCACAGCGCTGCGCTGTGTCGTTTGAAGGAGCGCCCAGGACGATAACGACGTTCAACACGCAGCGACGTTCACCGAAGCACCCGCCGGAGCAACGAGGAAGCCGCTACCCAGTTTTTTTTATACACTCCGGCACAGAGCTCCCCGTCACCGCTCCTCGCTTATGTAGGCTAATGCGTCCGAAGCAGTGCATCTACAATGTTCCTTTGCCGCCCCACGGTGCGGCCACTCTCACTTTGGATGAAGCCGTTAAAGGCGGCTTCCTTCTTGACAGGAGGGAGGGCATCCTGCCGCATCATAGAGCATTGGGCGTATCACTGGCGGAGAGCGTTCGATGGTTTGTTTCCAGGGGCGCCAGTTTATCATCCCCCGCTGGGGACGCCGAGCGTTATAGTACAAGGCGCCTCGTGTAAACGCCCGCGACCCAGATCTGGCCGGCGGGTCATATTGTTTGTCCGCGCCGCCTGTGGAGCGTGACGCTTCTATCTTTGGTCGACCGTGCGTCGTCTCGGCGAAACACTTTCACTGTGCTGGAAGGGTCGACTGCCCTTGTGTGCACCTTCTACCGGTTCGCGAAAGGCAGCACAAAGCAGACGTGTCTGTCGCTGCATCTCACTCGGCGCATCGGCACGCATAGTTTATGTACGTGCAAGCCTTGAAACAGCCAGAACTATCAACAATCGTCTTGCGTCTACCTCTTGCGCTTTATGTTGCTCCCGCAATCGAATTTTGCTTGCTACCAAGCTTGCCAACCTAATTCGTCGCTGTGAACTCCCGGCTGTAGCCTAGACCGTGTATGGCATACTGGGCAAGACGCTACCTCAATCGATGCTCGAGCGTCAGCCGTTAGCCGTTTCCACAGCGGGTTACTTTCTTCGTCCATGCCCCAAAATATCACTGGTGTTGCCCACTCACCGGGAACTTAGCGCTGAAAATATAGAATCTATAAAACTGCCAAATGGCTCTGAGTTGTCTTCTTCGTTCACTTCACACCGACAATGGCAGGGAGAAGGCACGTATGACGAGAGTCGCATCACAACTTGTTTCGACCGGCCCGATGGTAGAAATTCAACCTGCGGCACTGCTTTCCACACGAGGTTACTTGTCCTTACGCATGGTTCTCACTGCGCGTGGAAGACGGGAGTTCTCGCTGAGAAATGGACCTTCGTGTGAGTTTAACGAAGGAAGTGTTCGTAAAGCTCTTTGGCGCACATGTCCAACGGGCTTTCGGACAACTCGTGGCAGCGCACACATTTACCCACCGTCGAGAAACTGTTTTGAAAAGAAGCCGAGGAAATCTTGGACCTCCGCTTCAGCCTTGAAGTATTCCCAACGCAACGCAGTCGCGTTATTTTTATGGCTTAGAGGTATATTTAGCTGGGGGATCAGATGCAGAGGCTGGAAACTTGTGCCTTCTGCTATACACCTCTTGACTAAATAGGTACATGGCCTAAGGCGCCATTAGTTATAGCAATTAGTCAAAGGAATACTGATTAACATGAAGCAATGAAAAGAAGCAAAGAGCGGGTGACGTGATGTTATAAGAGCGGGTGAAGGAACGTCTTATTAGCCAGTCATATAGTCATACAGCCCGTCACATAGTGACTGCAGACAGTGCTAGCAAAAAGAAAAAAAAGTAGAGAGCGATATATACTACAGTTGATAAAATACAGGCAAGTTAAGGATATTCAATTGCTGTTCAGATACTCCGTTGTGCAAGATGGGTGAGGGGCTGAGGTGATTAGTTATCACAGAACGGAGCCACCAGCTCGCTCTGCGTTCAGAGCAGGGCAAAATCTAGGTAATCATGACTGCGTAAATAAAAAGCAGTCTTACAGACATCTTAATATTTATGTAAAGTAAATAACCGCGATGCGTACGATTTTGTATACTTTCATTCTATGGGACGCGTAATGTAGTGCAAGCTTTTTGTTTACCCATCACAAAGGTCAAAACTTCATTTTTTCATGTATTTCTATGTTCCTGCACTACGCGCGTATGTGGCCCGTCGCGGTTGCTTAGCAGCTATGGCATTGTGTTGCTAAGCGTGAGGTCGAGGGCTCGGTTCTCGGCCACAGCGGTCGTAGCTCGACCCACGGAATCCTGTCGGAGATGGGCGGCTGATCCTTTCTCCCAGATGACGTTTGGACGTGCTTGCCTCCTCTGGCGGCAATCTGCGGGTCCTGCTTGGTTCGCGAAAAGGGTCTCCCCTAGAGACGGACAGTTCGCGGTAAGGGTGTTCCCCTGGAGTCGCACAGTTTGTGAAAAGGGTTCTCACCTAGAGTCACCCACACACAGGATCCTGTCATCACTGCGGGGCGCCTGCCAGACCGGCAACCACTCGACACAACCATAGCTAATTATGAATCCATTCTTCGTTTCGATTAGGCAGGGTCTTTGAGCATCATTTTGCTCGGGGTGTTTCACGCCAGCCGTAACAATCCACAATGCGAGGCGTCTACGCAGTAATGTCAAGAGAACGAAGGTGATGTACGATGCTTGTCGAAGAAAGAGTGGTGATGACAGTTCTATGCAAAGAAAAGCACGACACGCATCGAGCAACATGCAAGGATCACGTACTTCTGGATGATTGGCCAAGAACGGGCACGCACTCAGTGGTACACACCGGAGGGCCAAATAAAAAAGAAGTAAATTAAGCTATCCGTTAAAGATAATCCACTAATTCATTAACAGGTTGGTGTGCTACAGATACATGTTAGCTGACATTATATGCTCAAGTTTTATGTAGAAACGTATTTATTTATTTATTATGCAGACCCGGGCCCAAATTCAAAATTCTCTTCATTCGTAAGTTCTATTTGTCGTGCGCCTGATGCCTTCACTAAGATAATGTACAGCGAGAGGCTCGGCTGAAAATTTCTCTTACGAACATGTCTAATGTAAGAGGTTTGTGCGAATGAGAGCTGTTGCGTTCTCCAGGGTAGCGTACCTCACCGCTGCCGACCAGTTGTTGCGACGCCTGTTACTCGAAGCTCGATCGACGTTACTATTGGGTAGCGTGGCGTTGTCGGCGGGCTGCGGGCATCCGGTAGACCATGGCGACCAGGCAAGGGCGAGACGATTTCTAGTGCGAAACTTCCACAGTTTATTCAATGGTTAGCGAAGGATAAGATGAAGAGAAAGAACCAAGTACAAAAGTAAATTACGGGGCCGCTTAAATAGGCCCATTAACATCGTAGGCGGGACCTTGCTCACGTCAACGCCAAGTGATAGGCACTGCGTCTGGTTGTGGATGGGCCGTTGATCCCCTCTGCCAGGTGACTTTTCACGAGCTTGCCTCCGCTGGTGGTAACTATGGGACCTGGGGATCGTAGGCGGCTGATCCCTCCTCTTCTAGGCGTCGTTGATTCGCAGAAAGGGCGTCTGGTTGTGGGTGGGCGGCTGATCCCCTTTCTCAGATGCCTTTCACGAGCTTGCCTCCGCTGGTGGCAACCCGCAGGTCCTGGGGATCGTAGGTGGCTTGGTCCCTTCTCTTTTAGGCGTCGCTGGTTCGCGTAAAGCCCTCCCCTATATCGGGACAGTTCGTGGAAAGGGCTTTCACGCACACACACAAAGGGGCCTGTAAACACTGCGGGACGTCCGCCAGACCGGCGACCACTCGAGACAACCATAACTAATTAGGAACCCACGCTCCGTTTCGATGAGGCATGGTGGTTGAACGTCCTTTTTGCTCGGGGTGTTACACACCAGCCGTAACAGAGCCCATATGTGCGCTTACTTGCACTATTTTGTTGGTCAGCAGACTCAAGAGACAAAGGTTACATTTAGCCCGCTCGCTTGTGTGGCCCTCTGTTATATGCAGCACTCTGTCACGTCCACACCATTGTTGTACCGGCTCTTCATCGTGCGCTGTTGTCTGTGAACTCGCATTCCACTAGTTTGCATCAGGAACCCGCTAAGTCGATAATGAATACGGGGCGTCACCCTTTACCCCTTCTAACAGGTTCATTACTGACTGCACAGGCTCTAGTAGACCTGCTCTAGTCGCTGCTCTAGTAGCCCGAACGCGATTGCGCAACGCTACGCGAAACAACAAATTCTGCAACCAGTGACAATACGCGCGAGCTTCGTCATTCCCTCAGCAAGTGACTTCTCACGTCACGCACCTACTCCGACAAGCGACCAGCAGGACAAGGTATTTACTCTTCACCGGCACGGGGCGTCGTCGTCTCCCACCCACCAACGCGTAGGCGTGCTGGTCTGATTATTTTTTTCTTTCCGGCCACAGTGTATCACTGCCACGAGAGGGACAGGCAACCCTCCGTCGCGGGTCAGGGATTCTCTCTCGTGCGGCCATAGCAGCCGCCCTTTTGATTGGACGCTCCTCCAGGAGCCGACGCTTATCTCGAGCGAGGCTCGCGCGCCCCGCCGAGTGACCGCGGTCACAAAAGGGTCGAGGAAGAGGTCCAGCTGGGAGCGCCGCACAGCGTGAGCTCGGGAGCACCTTGCGCTCGCGTTCTGTGCCGTGCCGTGCCGCGCCGCGAAGCGGCGGGCGCGCGCTTCTTCCTGCTTTTGTTCCCCCGAACGGTGTCGCCGGCCCCCTGACACGGCCGAGCGGCGGTTGCTGCCCCCGCCAATGAATTGTCGCCTCGCCCGGCTCTTTGACAGGCCCGATGCGAACGGGCCCTCGCGGCTCCGCTTTGTAGCGGTTAGAGGTGGGACGTCACTGCGTGACACATGCCGGCGTCGGGCGAATTCGGCCGCGATTTCACGCGGGAAATTGGTGCCCGCGCGTGGCTCGCGCTGACGAGTCGCAGTTGGCTGTAACTTTTCTTTTGTGTTTTCGATTTCGTAAACTCCCCTTTGACGATGCGCGCGACCGCTGCGCGAAACGGAACTCGATGTGCGCTTGCAACGTTGAGGTCGTGTGCAGCCACTTAGCATAGTCATTATGTGGTTATTGAACACTGGAACCGTTCTATGTGCACTAATAGCACCGCGTGACGGCTGTGCCAAGCAAGGCCGAGCATGCGGGAAGCGTGTTGTTTGTGAGTCGATTATGCGAGCCATTGAGAGTCAGTTATGTAATGGCAGAATTACGAATGCCTAGCCTTCGCGGATTCTGCCATAGCTTTCACTTTAAGGCTTCACAGTTCGCCGCAGTAGCTTGGTGGTGAAGCAGCGCACTGACAAGGACAAGCCGAAGACACACAAGAATACACGACATTTGCTCCTGTCGCAACCATTTCAGAACACATACTTCGTATTTATGTACCTGCGCACCCTCAGGCGTCAAAGATAAGCAAGGCAAGATTAAAGGCATTTTTCAAATTCATTTGCCCGCGCATACTCGGGCGTCAAAGATAGGCAGCTGTCTATGATGGTGTGCGATCCTATCCTATTTGTTGCACCTCTAACAGACATATTTTATTAGACATTTTTTCTTTTCTTTTTCCTAGTGTTCCTCCAAAAAGGCAACCTCACCATGGCTCAGAAGAATTGATGGCTGATGGCGCACGGTCAAGCATAGGGAAGAATTTGTCAGGTGCAGGTCGTCTGTTGTCTACTGTTTCCCATATCTTGTGGAAAAGTATGCATCGGCCAAACGGGTCGGTGTGTAAACACAAGACTTTTCTAGCACGAAAGGTCACCGGGGGGAAACATTCATTCCCGCATTACAGGGCACTGCTCACAACATGGGTGCTGGCCGCTTTACAATGGTACTACAGCTCTATCGCACCATAAGGATCAGCTGACCAAGGCAATAGTCGAAGATTTTCACATTCACAAGAGGGGAGAGGTTTGTATCAGTCATCCATCTGTTCTTCTGAGCCATGGTGAGGTCACCTTCTTGGAGGAACACTAGGAAAAAGAAAAGAAAAAAATGTGTAATAGCAAATGTTTGTTAGGGGTGCAACAAATAGGATATGACGGCACACCATGATAGATAGGTGCCTATCTTTGACGCCGGAGTGTGCCCGGGGAAATGAATTTGAAAAATGCCTTTAATCTTGCCTTGCTTATCGTTGACGCTTGAGGGTGCGCAGGTATATAAATATGAGTAATGCATTCGGAACGCCTATGCTCTGCAAACGTAGGCTTTTATGCGTTGCATATTGCAATCACTCAGTTCAGCCCTTGGGCGCGGCCGGGCAGCCAGCATTGGGGGTATGAGCCACCATAGTGGCTCATACCCCTACACTAGAGTTTTATGCGTTGCATATTGCAATCACTCAGTTCAGCCCTTGGGCGCGGCCGGGCAGCCATCATTGGGGGTATGAGCCACCATAGTGGCTCATACCCCTACACTAGAGTTTTATGCGTTGCATATTGCAATCACTCAGTTCAGCCCTTGGGCGTGGCCGGGCAGCCAGCATTGGGGGTATGAGCCACCATAGTGGCTCATACCCCTACACTAGTTTTATGCGTTGCATATTGCAATCACTCAGTTCAGCCCTTGGGCGTGGCCGGGCAGCCAGCATTGGGGGTATGAGCCACCATAGTGGCTCATACCCCTACACTAGAGTTTTATGCGTTGCATATTGCAATCACTCAGTTCAGCCCTTGGGCGTGGCCGGGCAGCCAGCATTGGGGGTATGAGCCACCATAGTGGCTCATACCCCTACACTAGAGTTTTATGCGTTGCATATTGCAATCACTCAGTTCAGCCCTTGGGCGCGGCCGGGCAGCCAGCATTGGGGGTATGAGCCACCATAGTGGCTCATACCCCTACACTAGAGTTTTATGCATTGCATATTGCAATCACTCAGTTCAGCCCTTGGGCGTGGCCGGGCAGCCACCATTGACCTTTAGCGCAACCACGTGACGTGACGTCACGACAGCCGGAGGAAAAGCTGGGCCCCAACACAATATGCAACGAATTCTTGGCTTAACCAAGCTAAGCCTGGCCATTTTTTTTCTTACTGACAGCATCCTTTCAGCTGGCAAGAAGCCCTTCCTCTTAGCGGTGCCTTTAGCAGAACGATTTCCAGTTACATGCAAAGCACTCGGCGTTTGTGTTACTTTGCGACATCTCCCAGTATAGTTACGCGGTAAAAAAAAAAAAAGAATCAAGGTATGGGTTTTACTTGTACATACACGCATTTACCAGATATTGTTTTCTTCTTTTTTTGGCTTCAACTGCCCTCGACACAATAAAACAACATCAATACTCTGCGATACATAAGCGGTCTGGCGGGGGAGACAGCCGCTACGCGTCTGGGTTTTCCTTCATAGATGTGCGTGTTTGTCCGTGCTGTTGAAGTCATAGCTTCTCCCGCATAATGGTTATACAACGAAAAGAACTGTGCTTTGCGGAGTATATATATATAGTTCCACAGCGCCGGAACGAAATTGATAATTTCAGAAAGAGAGAGACAATGTGTTGAACGAGCGCAGCAAGGTCGGCCCGAGCCAGAGACCGGCAAAGGGAAGGAATGAAGAGATGAATTGATATCCTTGGTGCACAAGATCAAATAGCCCTTAGCATAGCCCTCAATAATATTCTCGCCTGGTGTAACGAATGGGGTGCGAAAAAAAAAAAAACAGTCTTTCTTCGCGACACTAAAAAACATAGTCTCTTTAAGTTTTCTTACCTAACTGGCTCTGAATTTTACCTGAGGTATGAGAGCATAAGCACCTAGGTTTTACGTTGAGGAGCAACTTAGGCTGGAGCAGCCATATTGCTAATACAGTGTACATGGCGTCACAAGCTTAAAGATGTACCAGCGCAAGTAAAGCGTTTGGCTAATGAGTATTTGATCAGGCCTAGCTTGAGTCGGCTTCTATTATATGGGACCCACACGAGAATGGTGACATTAACGCGTTTGAAAAAAAAAAAGACAAAAGAACGGCTGTGCGATTCATTTTCTGTCTATATGGGCGTCAATTTTCTGTTTCGTCAGTTATGGAATCTAACTAGGTTGTTTCATTCCAATCCCGGCGCAATGTACAGCATATAAATTCTTTTTTTTCCCTTTTTAATCCTAAGATCTGGCTGAACCCTACACCGTACCTATATCTACTTACTCCTCCCCCCCCCCCCCCCATTCGTCATGCACACTCCCTTTCTCTGACTACTTATTTTGCCAGAACTAATGTGTTTAAATTCTAATTCTTTCCACAAACAATTAGCGACTGCAATATCTTGTCACCTGACTGCCTGTTGTCCATTTGGCTGTTGAATGCTACTAGTTAGATTGCTTTGTACCCCCCCCCCCTCATATTTATTCTTTTCTAATTAGCTGTTTCTTGTATTTCATATCGCTTGACACTGTGTACATTGTTCACGTATTTCAACTTACAGGCAGTAATTACGACATGCAATATTATTCTGTTGCGTTGACTTTTGGCGCTTGTTGCAATTAGTCCTTTTTGATTTCCGCTATCATTATTACTATTTTCAATATTGTTGTTGATTGTTGCACTCTGCTTTGTATATTGCCCCTCCTGCTTGGGACATGTGGCCTGTCTATAAATAAAAAAAAAGAGAAATAAGGGAGTGCGTCAGGAATGGTGATGACAGAAAGCCCAGTAATTCTATGTAGCCACTACAAAGCCGTTCTGTCTGGTTTTTAGACGTGCGCACAAGAGCGTAACAATAAATATGTGACCTCGCCGCGTTTCAGATAATGTGTGCCTCTCGAAAAACAGGAACATTGGGGTTCACGCTTCGACCTGCACGTTTGGGGGGGGTGGGTGGGGGGGGGGGGGCACACGGTCGCATATCATTTCCGCACACTTACTCGACTTTCACCCTGCACGACTGACCTTTGAACCGGCTCGCCACGGTTCGAAGGTGCATTTACGGGAAGTTCTTTCCCGCAGTCTCGGGACGGAGCGCGGTGCCGACTAATTAATTTTCGGTGGCGCAAACTTACTCGCACTTGTGCGTGCGACTTGGCACCTAGCGCGGTGGTGTAGTGCATAGCAAACAAACACCGAGCCTCATTCCGTATTCCGATCTCTGTACACAAGAGAACGGGCATGCGTACACTGCTTTTCGAGCTTTGCAACGTGGGACCACCGTCGTTTATCACGGCACCGTCTTCGTTTGTCCCGCAGGTATGTATCGAATCGTGCGTCTCATTACTGCATCTCTCTCTCTCTCCCTCTCTCTCTCTCTCTCCGCGTGTGCCCGAGCGTATGCCGCGTCGTGGGAATCCTTCGCTCTTCCTGAACATCGCCGTGCGTGCTGGCCCTCTGTGCGCACGCTGAACACATGTGCTTAATTACTCTTCTTCGGACCCGCCGTAGTTGCTCGGGGGCTATGGTGCTGGGCTGTTGAGCACGAGGTCGCGGGATCGAATCCCGGCCATGGCGGCCGCATTCCGATGGGGGCGAAGTGCGAAAACACCCGTGTACTTAGATTTAGGTGTGACCACCTGGGGTTCCCAGGTGGTCGAAATTTCCGGAGTCCTCCACTATACGGCGTGCCTCATAATCAGAAAGGGGTTTTGGCACGTGAAACCCTATAATTTAAAAATTACTTTTCTTCGGAGCGCAAGTCCGTGAATGGAGCGTGCTCACGGACTCTAACAGCTAAGCGAATATTGAGACAGAGCGTGCCGATTGCGCTAATCGCTATTATAGTAAGAATGCACGGGGGCACTGGTTAAAGAAAAAAACCTGTTGCACCTGTTTTGACGAGACTAACTGCGTGGTCAACACACATGCGTAACATATACGGGCTGACACAAAGCGAAGAGACACGCAAAAAAAAAAGTTGAAAAGACAGTTCCTGAGTAGTCGCCAAATTACGTGTCATAACTTCTTTCCATGCGTCCTTTTACTGCGATGAGTCTCGAGTAACCAGGAGGCGCCACGCGTTCATGATGAACTCTGTTCTCTTTCAAGCAGCCGCTATATGTGGACGCTTGCATGTGAGCAGCGCCTTCGTTCCAACCGGCAGCGAATGGTTAAGAATGCTAATGTAGTTAAGGCGACGACCTCCGCGAGGTTCCTTTCTCTCGGCACGCCGCTTCAAGCAAGGCCCCTACCGCCACCGAATTGCACGCACACGCACGGTACTCCATTGTTAGCCTCTGCATGCAACAATTATAAAGCGTTATCGCTCACTGGCCGCTTCCCATCGGACTCACACGATGTCGCCGCCGCCTCCCTAAGCAGGTTCTTCGCTCTTACTAGCACGCGCAAAGCGGTCGACTTCCCCCCCGCTGAGAGACCTGGGTTTCCTCGTTGCACTGTCCGTTCCAAGCTTCTTCCTAGACAAGTACAGCGGGCAAAGTGCAGCAGCGGTGGTATTATGCATGCGCGAACCGCCTTGCGTGAAGGTGTGGGACACTTGCATCACGCTGAATTCAAGTTTGGAAGACGCGCGCACCTCCGTTCTCCACGCTACATGCTCAAACTTATGCGCGGGAGAGGGCAGAGGGAAGTCTCTAGTTTTTTTTTGTTTATTTCATGATTGAACCATTTATCAACTGAGCCTATGCAACCACGCCCTGACAGCGGCCGCTTATCGCATACGACGTGGTATAGGGCCTTGTTGTAGGCCACCTGGAAACGTAAAGTGTGCCGCTTAAGCTGCGTGGAGGAATTGATTGCCAGCACTGTTCCACAACTGTGCACCAATAGCCAGCGCCACACGGATATCCATGAGGCGCGCCGAGCGCGGGCTTCCATAGAATAGCGATCGCATGCATAAGTGAAATCAGATTGCACATTGATTTCAGTCAGATTGGCCAGGCCTCCGTGTTCTTCAAACCCCCTCGACTCGAAGCGTCGGATTCTCTGGTCGTATAGGAATGGTCGTCGGCCCCGTTTTTTGAGTGATGCATCCGCAGCACTGTAGTAACACTCCTCGGCAGTTCTTGTGATGAGGGTTTTGAGCACGCGATGAAAGTGCTTGAACTATAAAATGAGAGTCCTGGAATCGCATAGGGAACGATACCGAAAGGCATGGACTACTTCAGTCGAAAGAAGGTGCTGCCTTCCACTTCCGGACGTTGATGCATGGCGTCAACTCGAAAAAAAAAAGCGTTTAAGAATGGGCCTGCCGACAGGAGAAGCAACTCATTCCCGTCTGAGCTTACAAGCTGACCTGACTAAAGAATTCAGTCCGTGAAAAAAAACTTTAGCGTTGCGCGGAAGGCGTCTAAGGACGCAGGCATTGCAGACGTCGCACCTCTGGGGCACCCGAGATGAGATCGAATGAATTCCGTCGATGTTTGTCGACGAGCAAATAAAAGATTACATGGATTTAGCTATATGTTGACTGTGCGTTATGCTAAGTGAATGCAGTGCGAAATGTTACTCCACCGCGTTTTCATCGAGCGTCTGAAGTTATGCGCACATTTACGACGCAGGAATGCGAATGTTTTACACTCGACACCGCCTTAAGACAACGCACATAACGCGTAAAGTAGATTGACGTTTATATGTGGCTCACCGCTAGAGGTATACTGTGTGTATACGGCCTATTTTATGCGGCTCTTGCATATGCAGCCTAGGGCCCGCTCAGAAAACCGCCCGCATAACGCTAATTTTCCTGCGGTATGTCAGATCAAATCTGTCCAGCTTACTAAGGGGGCTCAAGTATTAAAAATATGCGGCTCAAGGTAATGCGGCCAAATCGAACATTTCTCATGAAAGTGTCTTCTCACAGACAGGAGCCGCCAAAAGTAATTTTGCATGCGGTTTTATACACACAGCATAGAACCACATTATAGGAAACTGATAACACCCATCACGGAAACATGAAACACTAGGAATCGAACCCGGTTACATCGCGCGACAACCACGCACTCTAACCACTACACCACATCACCACGCTTGCACACAGGATTCGCATAGTTATTTGTACTTTACAGCTACTTGTGTTATGCTATATCACGCATAACATTTGTGCTTCCGAAGCTATCGTTCTATGTCCATCGTTCCCCGCCCGCGATCGTGTGTGTTATACGTAGTTCATGGAACTATTACCGATGCTTACGTTGTCGGTAATAGTAAAGGAGTATTTAAATGAGTAGCAGTTTACGACTACCGTATTCGACTACTGTAGTGTTGGAAAAAAAGGTTAATATACGGAACGTGGGAGCTGCACAAACATAAACGCTGCTTCGCTAGGAGAATGTTATTCTTTTAACGCGACAGCGTTAAGGAGCTCGTGTCGCAGAAAAGCCGGTGTCGGTGTCGGAGGCGTTGGCCGTGAGCGAAAAATACCGGAAGGCAATTCACAAATGAAAACAACTTGCAAGATGGGCTGCGTGGGAATCGAACCAGGGTCTTCGGAGTGTGAGGCGGAGACGCTACCACTCAGCCATGAGTTCGATCGTTCAAAGTGGGACATAACGCCTCTAGTGAATGCGGTGTTGCCTTACAAACGGGCCGTAGAGAGCTATACCGCTGTGTATATAGGTAATTATGAGCATGTAAATTACAGAAGTCGCAGTTAAACGCGTAGCGAAGTACGTTTTATTCCTTAACGTTTTGTTCTTCTTTCGTTAGACTGCGTATTGTTCGCAGCAGTCACTGCTTAACCCGGAACTCTGCTTCGTCTGAGGAACCTTCGACCGCGTTCACAAGGTTCAGTCAAAAATGATTCGCCGCCAACATGCACAGCGGGAATTGTCGGCAACTGCGCATGCTGATAAGTTGAGCTGCCTCTACGCTAATGCCAACGCTGCTCCGCCATCCTGAAACGTCGAATAAACGGGCGGGGATTTGGCCGGCACGTCCGAGTTTGTTGCACCGACAAACATTTCTGTTACCTTCCGCTGGCCAGATCGGGGATGGCCTGTCCCTAAGATTGACATATAATGCTTTTGTGAGTGCGAGTACTTGAGAAGAAAATACTCTCGAAACGCATGTTTTATGCAGCTCCGTTGTAGTTAGTGCATCGGTATTTATTTTGAAGCAGCGTAACGTGTCAGTATCTTCTTTCGTGAGACTACCCCAACTGCATTGCAATCATCGGTAGCTTCACTGTTTTGCGCACGCTAGCTCCTTTTCACTCTTCACCTGCCAGGTGCAGTAACATGGCCAGCAGCGAGCGTGGCCATACCTTCAGAGGCGTCGGGGTTAAAAGAAAGAAGGGAGGAAAGAAGTCGAGGCGTCCACGCTTAAAAATATTATATTGTGGGCCTTAGCTTCCCGAAACATGCAGTGGATAATGGGGAACGCTGTAATAGAGAGTTCCGGATTTTGCGACCGCCTGGGGTTCTTGAACGTGGGCCCATAGGATGACACAAGCGTTCTTGCATTTTGGTTACGCCGGATTGCGACAGACGCGGCCGAAACGCCAAAGCCACTGCGTTACAGCGGCGATGTGTCGTCGAAAGTACAACGATTCCGCTGTTCGGAAATGTCGTGAAACCAGGCGGGATTTTGCCGGCGCGTCTAAGCTGACAACGGCTCTGTTCCTAAATAGCCTTGCAAGTCGATGGCTCCAACGTGAAATGAGGCTGGAATAAGCGCGACTTCGCCCATTGTGTCTATAGTGCTACATCTGTATGATCAGCACCGCCGCAATTGTCACTTTCTGCTATGAACTTACGAGTTTATACACTCGTGACATGCGCCACGTCCTCCTCATTGGCTGCGCCGTCACGTGAACGCACGCTCAACTTTACGAGGACCGTGGAACCGCCGCGGCGTTGCGGAAGCGTTCTCGTCTCGCAGCCCGGAGGTCCGGGTTCGATTCTCACCCAGACCAAATGTACCAAATGCTCCATTCAAAGCCATTAATTTACCTTCTTTACAGGAAACTCCCTGAGAAATTTGAGCATTTTGTGACGTATTTGAACTCCTGGCGCCGTCGACCATTTTTCGTACCATCTTTAGGTCACGCCGACTACGCCGACGGATTTTCGCGTAATGGGATATAATGTCTTTGCATTACAAAAAAAAAAATAAACTAAAATTAGAATTAAAGTATGGGGTTTTAAGTGCCAACATCATGATCTGATTATGAGGCACGCAAAAATAAAATTCATCAGATAGAATACTCACATTATCTGATTTATGCATACCCCTAGGGGTACATACGGCTCGACAGATAATGCATGGCGAAGCCTATGGTGTAGGGGTGGGCCAACTTGAAACATTGGGGTGGGCAAATTGAAATTTTCGGGTGGGCCAACTGAAATTTGGGGGTATACTTACGCATACTTAGACAATTGCAGGGCAGTTTCTGCATAATTTTCTGTTAAGCGGAGTTGCTGACTACTATCGAGTACGACGGGAATCTTGAACGCATCATGGCTTCAGAAGCAGCATGCGCATGTGTACGAGCACGTAGCACAATTCGAATTGATTCTATTCGCAATAAGCGTTTAATTCCTCATTGCAATGCAGCCGCAGATGCGCAAAGGCGAGCTTTCTGGTTCTTTTTTTCTCTTTCCCCAACACGGCCGGCACCGCCGCTGTCACGGATGGATGAATGGACTGATGGCTGGATGGATGGATGGATGCTATGAGCATTCCCTTTGAAAGGGCGTGGTGGGTTGCACCACCAGGGTCTTGGTATTTTGTCTAATGTCCTACCTATACTTAAAAAGCAAGAAAAAATAAACAAAAAGAAAGAAATACAGGATCCCCAGCAACAAACTTTCTTAACCACTAAAAGGAACTTTGTTTATTTTTTGTACGCAACCGTTGTCAGCGACCCCCACATATTTTTCTGCCACCAAACTTCCGATCGCCTCACATCTCTATAGCGGATATGTTTACCTCCCGCCCGCTATCGCTGAACCCAAGGGCTTCCAGGACCTCAGACGAGCCTAACCCAAACGCTGGGTCTGTTTCTAATAAAACACGTTTCATCTTTTCCGTAGCTTTACCGCATGCATGCCCATGCTTCTCCTTCCTTGTTATACCTCGCTTTATAAGTACGCGTTCTAAGGCATCCAGATCCCGCTTCGAAAAGTAGGGCTTCCCTTTTAGTTATCATCAAAGGCTTCTTTCCTGATTTCCCTTTTTTTTCCCTCTTAGGTTGTTTGTTACTCAAATCAGGTTGCTCTGGTCTCCACGGAGACCGGAGCCATGTGGTGATGATGACACAAGAAAACCAGTGGCGGTGACGCGCGCTTTTTCCGCTGTGATTGGTTGGCCTATTCGGCGACACAATAGCCATGCTACTCCCACGGTAGACGCCACATGAAGTCGCGTAGTTGGCCAGGCAGAAATGACGCCGTTATCGCACCCTACGACACATTACTGGAGCGTGCGCGGTGCGCCGGGGGAACTAGAGGAAGCAGTAAGGCTGACATTGTATCCACAACACGGTTTTCGAGTACGTCTACAAGGGGACGTACCTGTTGTACGTGCCGATAAAATTCCACGGCCATAGAGTAAAATGCAGGTGCGTTTAACCCTTGTGGTCCACGATTTAAGGGTGCGCCCAGTAACATGTAACGAATTTTTGTGCAAAGAAAATAGCACACGAGTACACGCACGGTACACTGATCACGCTGTAACAGGCGGAGAAGAAATCACAGAGCGTGCAGCCGGCAGCGGACAGACACAGATCGGAACGCGAACCCACCACGACAGCGTGGTAGCCCAAGCGCCGCGCGACAGACCAGTTCTGTACTGCCCGACTAGAAAAAGGAACCAAGAAGGGACTGCAACGACCTACTAACCCGTAATGGTGGCTGTACAACGTGACAACCGTACCACACATGGCCGCAAAATGCAGATTGTGCCAAGTGCCTTTTTTCTAATAAGGATGAATCATACCCTTGAACATCCTGGGTATTTCGCCTTATATCTTCGAGAATTGAGAGCCACGCAGAGTCTGATATGCCATCATAGGTGTAATGAACGCCTAAAATACCAATCAAATCGCTCTTTTGAAGACGGAAAAGGGACTTAGGCGTGTCTGTGGGGAACCAATGAAAAAATAACGACATTTGCAAAAATTTAGCGCAGCACTTGAAATATTTCCGTACTCGGTGAAAATTCGAAGGCTGCGGAATAAGCTGTCTTCATTCTTGAGATGCAATGTGATGTCATCGGCAAATGCTGTCACCTTCACAACACCGCTACCAGGCAGTGGGAGACCGCGCACGTAAGGATCTAAGTACTGAGCGCAGAAGTGGCTCAAGGCTCAGTGCAAAAAGTACTGGGGAAAGAGGGCACTCCTGATGGACACCACGAGTGACGGGAAATGGCGCACTTTCATGGCCATCAAGAAATAATGTACTTCGGATATTTAAATAGGCATTCCTAATAAGCTCAACACAGCCAAGTAGACAACACTCTGACCGCTGCCGTTGGAGCCAACGCTACACGCATCTCAATGTAGGACTCACTCCATTCAGCATCAACAGTGACACAACGTTTCTCTATAAATTTTCTTGAACCGAGCCATCTAAACTGCAACTATATCTTATTTTTAAGAGCCAAGGGACTTTATTTGTAAACATGCACCGAAGTTTATTTCAAAGATTTGAAAAATGCTCAGCAAAGTATGCTTGAAGTCTAATAATTACCCCTATATAAAGAAGCATTCCTTCCAAGTTCCACCTTAGGCTTTTGTAGTTTTTAGATTTCTCCGAAGCTCCATGAATTTTTTGTCATTTTAAATGGACGCCAAAGAAGAATGTCGACTTAGATTAAAAGATTACGTTTCTATACACAGAACAAAGCTTTTCTAAACAAGCAAATGAGGAAAATTAAAGAAAACAGTGGTGCCAGCTGTTGTGGACTCGAAATGAGCTCCACAGAAAGAGGTTACGTGGAGATTGCGTCAACTCGTCCGTATTCGGAGCGGGCGTGTCAAATTACGCAAGAGCAGCGGGACTTTCCACGGCAATTTTCTACGCAACAAGGGCACATACTGGAACACAGAAAACGATAAGACTTCTAGACGAATAATCTATCGTTACAGCTTGACTCAATATTTCCCTGTAGTGTTCCTTTACATCCACTAAGGAAACCTCCCTCCTGGACAAGTAGCTGTCGTAAATTCTGGAAAGCTTCGTTGGATACTAGTAGTGCTAGAGCGATAACAATTATATGGCTGCATGAAGGGCATTCGCGCCTCGTGCTCTCCCGCACTCTCGACGGCGCTTGCGCAGTCCGCGCCGGAAGGATTAGAAGGCATCCACAGAGGCGTCGTGCGCTAGCCTGCAGAAAAGACAAAAGCCAAGTGGATGCACCTTCACAATCCGCTCGATTGGGGATTGGCGGAACCCAAGGCAGCACACTGGCTTCCGCTGCTGGCGTAAGCGTTGAACGTATACACTCTTAGTCAAGTCCTGCATAACGTCCTCCGTATAAGCGGTACGGTTCTAAGTTCAGTAAAGACCACCGCATATAAGCGCACTTTCAAGCGAGAGTGTGCGTGACAAAACGCGGGCGATCAGCTGGTCACGGCTGTATGCGGTCAACGAGCAAACAAGGTTGTTATACAGCCCTGCCAATTTGGCGCCCAAAAGCGCGCCGAAGAATAGAGAGAGTGTTCCTAAGCAAAAGATACAAGAAGCGGAAAGGGCGCCGTCATGGATGAGCAGGTGACGGCGCTCTACTCTGGCGCCATCTCGTAGCAGTCGTCACCGCAGAGCCCCTGTTGCGCAGCACTACGCTTTTATTCTCACGCTTTTGCCGTACCGTCCTCTTCTGCTTTCCGCCTTATCGTTCCGCTGCACCCTCCTCCGCTTTCCTCCTCACGCTCTCTTCGCTATCGCCGTCTTTCATCTCCCGCTGCGCTCCGCGTTCGCTCTTTCATCCTTCGCTGTGCTCGTTCGCTCGGTTACGCCGAGGGAGGACGCCGAGGGCCGACGCCGACGCGAAACGCAGGAACGGTCACCTAAGGGCTGCGCTCCAAAATATTCCTCCGTCGGCTTATTGCCGCAGGCTTTGAGAAAAGTTATCGGCGGGGCGCTTGGCTAATCGTACTTTCTCGCTTGGTGAAATTATGAACGGTCTCTCGATACAAACTAAGCTTGTGTGATGTGAGTAGGTAATGAACATTCATCAATGCTTACCCATTAAGTGAAAGGTCCGATAGGCGTTGCTATGTGGTGTGTCAAGTGAACGATCTTCGAAGTCGCGCGATGCATCACCGCGCCCGTGTTAAATTGTGTCGCGCACATTTTTCAAGTGATGTTTGTCCAATAAGGTTGACGTTATGGAAGACGATGCCATTCTCTCCGATAGGGATGAATACGTCAGCAGACGCCCTTCCACTTTATATTTTACGACGGTAGTTCATAACGATGAATGAAGCCTTGGGTACATCCGCTTCTTTTTCGTTGTTTCCGGTTGTTAGAGTAATGATTCCTGTTGGTATAGTAGTTTATATAGTAAGCAATTTTTTTGTTTGTCTGAGGTATCGAATGTCCCAATCGCGATATTCGTGGTCGTGTTATTCACGTGCAAATGCGTTAATTACTCCCAAATTAGCAACATTACCGAGCTTATTCATACATGGCGCCGCAAGTTGCGTGTTTAGCTTCCTGAAAAACTTGATTGTCATATCCTGAAGCCAGAGCTTGCGTCATGAGCTACACTGTGGACCGTCTTCTATATTTCAGATGTGCTCAGAAATATTGATGCCATTCGTCCTTGCCGTATAGAAACAACTTACTGTAACACACACGACAACTGAAGCATCAGTCTGAAATGCTACGCGGACGTATGAACAGCAGAAAACGTTTCCAATTGACACCTGAAATTTTACAATGCATAATGATTCGCTATATAAGCTCAGTTTGTAATTCAACTACTGCGTTCATTAATTTGTAACTATTACAATCTATAACGCAGTCTTCACGCTTTTTCTTCACAATTCTCTCGTTAGTGATGTTATTCTCTCGTTATTGTTAGTGTACCGAAAACCTTGGACAGCACCCTGCAATTTTCTTGTAAAAGGGCTAACACTCTTGTGTTCAAGTCCAGCTTTTACAACAGGATTGCTTGCTGGGCTACTTGGCGCAAATTGTTGAATAGGAAACCTCCAAAATGTAGACACTCACGCAAGACAAGTGATCAGAACGAGCAGTGAGTTTACAGCTCTTATCTTCTAAGTCCGATGCTCGTCCTGTCCGCGTGTTTTCCTGTGTTTGTCTCGCAGGTTACTTCCATTGAAGCATAGTCGCTGCGCGGAGCCTACACGGTACAAACCAAGCAGACTATACCATCGTACAAGCGCACCGAACATGTGTTCGAGCGCGATTGCAGAGACCGCTGCAGGCCAGTGGCGAAATCCTACTCTCCCCTAACATGTAGCTTATGCATGCGCTACATAAAAACCGCGTGCAGTGCGGTACCAACGAGTATTTATAGTACGTAAATGTAAATTTAATGCTAACATACACGTATCTAACGAGCGCCTTCCCAATCTTTGTCAACTGAAGCAAACGCACGCACGGCGTTCGACAGTCCTAAGCAGACGACGCGAGCCTACGTTACATGCGGAACGCTACCGCCGACGTCATGTTTATGCGACGGGTGTAGCGATGACCTAGTCAGGTGTTGCACTGCCCCCTGAAAGCATGTCGCAATCAGTTAAACACTGTTGCAACAGCACCCCCCCCCCCCCCCCCTACACACACACACAACCGATAACCACGACAAAACATACTCTGCATGCCACAACTGCCGCGGTTCGGGCTTCTTGCTTCTATAGCAAAATAGCTCCGACCGGCTTCAATTTTGGAGAGCCACCTCCACTCCAGAAGTTTAGGTACGTAACCTCCTTGCAAACCAAGGGAGAAGTCTTCGCCTCTGTGCGTTACTTTAATGGCGTAGAAGAGGCAATACTTCTCCTGCCGGGAAGGAGCAAAAAGCATGGCGTGAGCCGGCGGAAGAGCCGATTGTCTTCAGTCGCCATTATCGTCATTTCTTTGCACCTACGACGACTGTGTTCGCGCTGTGGAGTCACTTAAAAAAAATTAAATTATGGGGTTTTACGTGCCAAAACCACTTTCTGATTATGAGGCACGCCGTAGTGGGGGACTCCGGAAATTTGGACCACCTGGTGTTCTTTAACGTGCACCACGGGTGTTTTCGCATTTCGCCCCCATCGAAATGCGGCCGCCGTGGCCGCATTTTCCGTTTCCCGCGTTTCCCGATCGAATCCCGTGGCCGGGATTCGATCCCGCGACCTCGTGCTCAGCAGCCCAACACCATAGCCACTGAGCAACCACGGCCGGTGTGGAGTCACTTGGCCGCGTTGATTATGGATGCTCCCAGTGATCTCAGTGATGTTCAGTTCCACCGATGTTACCGGAACTTGCAAGAAACCAATGCAACTTGGAGAACTTGTGAGAGAACGACGGCCACGCGCACTGCGCCGCTAATTTGCTTTCCGACACTGTGCACAAGCGTAAATTCCATTGCAGTTGTTCAGTTCGTTTCCAAACTATGCATTTACACTAATACAAATGACTTTGCCCCCCCACCCCCCACCCCCCACCCCCTCTAAAAAAAAAAAAAACGTAGCTAAGTTTTGGAACTCTGTTTGAAGAAACTCAACTTGGTCTTATTAGTTGTACGTTATTCACTTTGCGTTTCAATATAAGGCTTGCGAGTTTTTACGGGTGGCAGGTGTCTGCTGCGTTGGCAAGCCCTGGCACTACCCCGAACATTGCTTACTGCAAGCATGAACAAGCAACAGGGATTGGACGCAAACAGCCTTATCACAGGTATCAGCTAACAATAAAAAGAAAGATGCCGCCCTGACTCAGAAATGGAACTCTAAATTTTTTTTTTATCCCGAGACACACAGATCAGGTAACTTTACCGTTTTTTGGCCTCGTTATATCACTTCATAATATCCATATTTAGCTTCTGAAAGCAAGACAGACGCTACTGCCTATATATTGTGAGATGCTATATGTGAGTCTACTGAGCTCAGCCTGGTTAACCTGCTTGCCTTTAATTTACGAATTCTTTCTCTGTCTTTCGGTTATGAAGGTCGAAAACAGTGAAGTATCGTACCTCTAGTAGTGGAGCTACGCTGTGAACAAGTCCTTGCTCCTTTCGCAGGCCCACTACGCACCAACACCTCCTTTTTTTTTTAAACCTCCGGTTCGCTTGAAAGGTCCTTTGTCTTTAAAAAAAAAGAAACTAATGCGGCTCGGTAGGCAGGTCGGACGCTGGCACGCGCCGCGCAACGCTTTCAGCGGTTTCGTCGCTGAAATCCTCGAGATCGATCAAGATGAGGTAATCGGCAGCGAAGACTCTTTCGGTTTCGACGAAACACCTGGATTCGACGCCACAAACGAGAAACGCGTGAGCGCAGCCCCAAGCGAAAGAGCCGCCGTAGAGCTGGATGTCGTAGCCATCTTTGCTCATTTGGACAGTGTTGCCAGCACAAGTAACGGATTCGGGAGTTGCCCATACCATGAGACTCAGGTGGCGCATACCGATGTGCCACATCGGCACGGACCAAAAAAAAGAAAAAAAGAACAAAAAAATTGATGTCCACGGCTCTCTACCTATCAGACCGGAGAAAAACGGAAACGATGGAGCGTCATCTCACAACATCAATCCCAGAACCCAGCTTATACCTACTATTCTGTTGACCTCTAGGCCACAGCTAGTATATGATCTTGTGGCTGGCGCAACATGGCCTTAGTCGCTTTTGTGCCATTAAACCCGAATTAACTGACTAACAACTAGTATATGACTGTTGCTCAAACTGATGGCCGTAAGGCTCGTGACCGCATTTATGACGAGATACGACTGTTTGTCGATAAATACGGCGAAGACGCAAGCCGCATTGCACACGGTCCTCTGAAGACTCAATTACTCGAGTTAATGCCGGTTTTTACGAGCCGTACAGAGGCTTTGCGAGCGCGGAGAACGACCGCGAAGCCAGTCGCTGTGCCTGCAACCTTGCAGCCTAGAGAGCGTTCAATTGCTGCAGTGCAGACGGTGATGCGTGTTAGATGGGCAAACGCAACGACGCTGCACGAGGGAAAAATGAGGTGGGCACTGGGAACGCGTGACCTGCTCATAAAACCGACCGCGCTTGTGCGTTCACGATTGCGCCAGCATACACAGGCCTCATGCGGCTGTCATCACCCCCGTGTTAACGACGTAAACCTGCAAATTTTAAATGACACGCAGAGCGCTACATGCACTGATAGCGTAGTCCAGATGAAAGGTTCGATGATGAATACTCGTCATTGTGAAATGTCAGCAGCATTAGCATCAGCCATGGTATCTCGGCAGCCATAGCGCACGGCTGCTGAGAACGAAAACGAGAACGAAGTTCGAGTTCCGGCCGCAATGCAGAAATGCTTGTGTGCTCAGATGAGGTTCAATATGGCGCAAGTTAGCCCTGAACCATTTCTCTATGCCTGAACCTTCCACTACGACGTTCTCATAACCCAGTGCCGATTTTGACATAAAACACGACAAAGAAAGTTATTTGGCTCGAGAAAGAGACGTCAGTTATAGATACAATTCAGCGAACCATACGTCCCTCACACATCAATGATAATTGAGCAACGCTGATCCCTATACTCGCACGATCATCGTCGCCTCGCTTGTAGCGAAAAATCCAACGCGTGATCAAGAATACACACAAGTCGGGGTTTTAGCATCGGCTCCACGAGAAAGCCAGACTAACTTACTAAAGTGCTGCAGCACTGAACGCGAGCATGTGCGTTAGAGTGTGAAGATCTTTTTTTTTTTTTTACTCATTCTCATCGGGCTTTTCGCTTTGTTATGGCATTCCCTCTCCAATCCGCCCCTGAGTTTTCAAGTGCGGGTGTTTTTTGCAGTGACGGTTTTCTTGAAATGCCACAGCCTTTTTTGATAACTGCAGCACAGCTTTGGAGAGCGCTGCAAATTCCGACTGATGAAGTGACGCTGAACGTACCCGCGCGCTAGCTGCCGTTCACCGTTCGAACAGGTGGAGATCGATAAAGGCATATCGCCAGCCGGGAAAGCAACGGCTCATTAGAAGCTTTTATTGTATTTATAAGAGCCGTGGTTTGTTTCTGAATCTTTGAACATGTTATTTGCTTTTTCTTTTAACTAGCATTATGACGCTGCAGCAATGCACGTAGGAACTAAATGCCGAGAACGTTTTAGCGCCCGTCTCATCGCTAAAACGTCAATCACTTAACGGAAACAGTACTCTGGTCACTGTGGCTTCGTGTATACACGTGTGTACCTCTATATCCTAGGCAATAAAGGACGCCTAACAAACGCCTCGATCTTCTGATGAACTTCATTTCTAAATGTCGAATCAGAACGTCTGTAAAGCAGTGTTGACGATAACGAGTACAATAAGACGGATCACGTGGTTAGTTTCGGAACGCACACCATTGCCGCGAATGATTCTGGTAGCTGTCATTCATGGGCTGAACGGAGGAAATGGTAGTAATACCATGAGTGTTTTTTTTTTCTTCATTTTGTTTTATATATGATGACACACCGCCTTAGCCCTGGAGGTTATCAGACAGGGAAGGGAGCATAAAAAGACTCCCTTCCATGCTTCACTCATGGTTGCGTTGAACTCAACTAAAGCGCGACATCAGCGAGAACTACTGGGATCACGGCTCGGCCGGGCAAGTGCGCATGCGCCACGAACGTGACGAGGTCAATCTAGGAGAAACAGGATACAAACACGACAGACCAGTCCGTTGCGATACCACTGTACTATAGGAGCACGAAGAAGAGACGCGGAAATATATAAAAAAAAATATACGCTAACCTCCCGTACGCGGGACACGACCAACCAAACCCGATCGCGCCAACGGGTCGCATCTCTCCTCGCATCGAGACACGACGACGCGCCCCCTCCGACACGACGCTGCATCGCGCTTGCGATTGACGGGCAGGCCGCACATAACAACACTGTATTCAGAGAGAGATCGCGAAGTCATTGCACATAGACGCGAGCCGTCCCCCCCCCCTCCCACCCCCCATAAGAGGCGAGACGGGGGTGGATAGCGGTGAAGCGACCACGAAGTCGTGACGTCGGGGCTGCGCAGCGATCAGGGTCGTAGAACGGGTGTGTGCGCTCCGCTCTCGGAGGCCTGTCAAGCCAGGGGTTACACCGGGCGCTATGTAGCCGGGAAGGACTTGGTGCAACGGTCACTTCCGGCATGCCATCGCTCCGCGGCGCGCTCGGCCATTGCCGCGCATTGTGTTGGCGGCCGGCAACACCGGTGTATACGTGCGTGTGTGTTGTGTAGTATACATACACGGTGCTCGAATGTGAAAGGAAGCACGAGATTTGCCGTTGAAGCCGGTACTTTTTTTTTTCCTGTACCCCCTCGCCGAAACAAAAATATTCCACGCGATGGATCCTTCATCACGAGAGCTAAGCAATCAATATATGAATGAGTGACGTCCGTAGTTGCACAATTGCAGAAATCGTTGTTTTGATACCGATTAAGTGTCGTGTTTCATATCGGTGCACTCCATACATATAGTTAAAAAAAAGGAAAAGAAAGAAAAACAGCTCTTGTAGGTCATTGAAACGAATGCAAGAGCCATGTACAGGGTTCATCCGGAATCGAAATAAGAAATGCAAATTAGTTCACCTTATGTTTCAATTCACGAGCTCTTCTTTTCCTGCAGACGCAAATTGATAAAACACTGTCATTGTATGTATGTATGTATGTATGTATGTATGTATGTATGTATGTATGTATGTATGTATGTATGTATGTATGTATGTATGTACGTATGTACGTACGTATGTATGTATGTATGTATGTATGTATGTATGTATGTATGTATGTATGTATGTATGTATGTATGTATGTATGTATGTATGTATGTATGTATGTATGTATACAACCTAATTCTGGGGTTTCACGTGCCAAAACCATGATACCAATATGAGGCACACCGTATGGTGGGGGAGACACCGGATAATTTAGACCACGTGGGGTTCTCTAACGTGCACCTAATTCACGGCACACCAGTGTTTTTGGATTTCCCCCTCCCCATGGAGATGGGACCACCGCGGCCGCGACTTCGGCCTGCCCTCGGACTTAGCCGCACAACGCCAAGGCCACTACGCCGCTATGGTAGGTGGCTTATTTGGTGGTACATGGTTCAAAGTCGCTTTCTTTCTCGATAGAAAGTTTATGAACCCATTTCTTTTTTCAGATGACGCGTTCTCCAAAACAATACGCAAACTGTAGCTTTAAAACATAGTTACTAGAACCTTTAGAACATTCTTTATATACCATCGGAAAAGTACTCTTAGTTGCCGAAGTTTCTACATACCTGCCCTGTAATGCGCGTTTCAAAAGTAAACGCTGTGAGATCACAGTCCTAAAATGCGTTACTTGATGTCATGCATGATATATTATGGAGAGATTCCTTTAGAGGGCCTCAAGTAATTCAACCGTTTATAGCACTGCAGACATAAAATGATTAAAGTTAATGTGGAAAGTCTCGCATTAGTGTTATCAATGAACCAAGTTAACGATCGTCATTGTCCAATGCGAAAAGGGCTTTGGCCGGGAAAGGATTGACAAGCTCGAACTTAAGCGTTGAAAGTTTATCATTTTCGTAAAGCATAGAGGTATTGTGTGCCATAACTGACGCTATCGTTTTTTTATATGTATTTCAATAATGTTCAATCGGTCGTACGTTGTTCTAGCCAGTTCGTTTCTGTATTCGCCATTACCATTTTCTTAAGATCTTTCTTAAGTTTCTTCATTTCTACATGAATACAACAGGCAAGGACGTAAAGGTATTATTTCCTCGACTTCATTGTCTGCTGGCTTCATGTGGTTCTGAGTAAGAAAAAATCAAGCACCCTAGCTCTTCTTTTTTCATTCGCCCCGTTTAAGCGAAGGGTTCAGTTAGTGTAACCTGCTGCGCCTTATACAGGGTGTTTCAGCGAAAACTTTCGAAAATCTTTAAAAGTTGCCTGCGACAGATATCAGAATTCTAGTTCATGACCTGGTCTACTCGAAGCGGCGGACAATACTTGCACAAAAAAATTGAGATGCAAAATCGACTTATTAATAAAAATTCACTAATTTAATTTTTAACTAATTACATTATGGCCCATATTTGAATTTACCAATTATGGCCGTACAGTTCTCAAGGCGGATTTACTTGGAACGAATTCTCAGGACGACACCAGTTGCGAGATATAAGTTCCCCAACTTTCGACAGAGATGCATTGGCGTTCCAGTTAATTTGTCAACAAAACGTTGTTTCATGCGCCGTTTCTATAGGGTGTACTTTTTTTTTAGTTGCAATCATCTTTAAAGAAATTGCCTGTGGCACACAGTACAATTTTAACACTTGATGTCAATTACTCGATGAAGCGGCCACTGCTTCCACGAGAAATCAAAAGGCTTAATTGAATAATTAACATAATCACGTTGAATAACTTTTTAATTACTTTACAGCACATATTTCAATCTACGAATTATAGCCGGTAAGTTCACAAGGCTGAACTTGGACTGAATTCTCAGCACTGCCCCAGTTCCGAGGTATTAATTAAACAGTTAATTTTCTAAAGGAAGTGCTTTTGTATGCATTGAAGCACAAAGGTAACTAGAACACCAATTCATTTAGTCGGACACATTGAAAATTAATATCTCGAAACTGGTGCAGTCCAAAGAATTCATTCCAATTGGATCCACCTTCCGAACTCACTGGCTACAGTTCGTGGATTAAAATATGTGCCGCAGAATAATTAATTATATGATTAATTAGCGTAATTATGATAAATATTCAATGAAGCATCTAGGTTTCTCGTAGAACTAATGCGCGCCCCTTTGGGTAAGTTAGATCAAGGATTAGAATCGTGCTATCTCCCACAGAGAATTTCTTAAAGTTTGCTGCACCAAAGAAACGCCCTCTATACCGGTTGTGATTGGGAGTGGCCTTCACGAAGGCTTCCACTACGTTGATTGCAATGACCGACAGTGTTGCTTGCGACGTGTGCGGCAGTGAAGAGAACATCGAACACTTATAGTGCCACTGTCGTCGATTCGAGTCAGAAAGACAAACACTATCTATCCCATTGCAGCGACTGGACGATCGGCCGTTGTCCGTGCAATCCGTACTCGAAAACCGTCCCCATTGCTCATCGGCCTACAAGAATGTGAAGACAGTTTTGTGTTTCTTGAGGGCGACTGGCCTATGTGAACGCTTTTGACTAGGTGGGCCCTTCCGCGCGCCTGCGAGACCTCACCGCGTCCTTCGTTTCCCTCCCTCTTCCCTCTATCTCATCTTTCCATTCTCCCTTTCTCGCCCCCCTCCCCCCAGTGTGGTGTAGTCAAGCAGACCCATTTCCTCCTCTTCCTTTCCTTCTCCTCCTCTACCATCCCGTTTACCGCTTTTAGGGAATTTGTCATTCATCCAAGCGTGCCTCGCTAGTACTGTTATTTAATTGTTTATACTTATTTTCTATGCTTCACGCCACTTCTGCTGCCTACATAGCGCCCAAATTCGGCGACAAAATTTGCAAGCATTTGTACATGTATACTGCCCGTCTACAGCTCACCGAACTGAATGCAGAGGTATTGCAGAACACACGATCGAGGCAGGACACAAGACATATAAGGAAAGGAACAGACGACTTCAGACAAAGCCTTCCTTTTCATTGGCTTTCCTTTTTCTCAATAAGCTCAATTTATTGGTCTGCGCTGAGCTCTATGTCTTACCTTGTATCCCGTCTCGTCGCACAGTTTGTTTCACTGCACCCGACGAACCAACTCGCTCAGCTTTAACTTTACTATTACATGCGGAGTTCTGAATAGAGAACAAAGTATGGAGCGATCAAAGCACAGGGATAACAAAAGTAGCAACTACGAAATGACGCAATACTAGGGGCTTTCTGAACATGTTCCATCCCGACATTGATCCACTCTGCCCAGATTGTGACACTGAATATTGCTCATTAAATCCCATGCTCTGGAAGTGCCCTGCGTTACAGGATTTTAACCAAGAAGAAGACTGGACGAAAGCCCTCGCAAGACTCCAGACAAGACGTCCAGCTCCTGGCTGCCCAGAGGGCCCGCGAACGAGGGGAGCGGCATGGCCTCTCTGTTCCGACATGGGACCAGCCAACGGCTGGGTATGGACCTACCTAGTAGGCTCCCTGCCTAGCTCCTCAGGACCTCAATAAAGTTGTTTACTACTACCACGACTACTACTACTACTACTACTACTACTACTACTACTACTACTACTACTACTACAACTACTACTTGTCCTATACGAACTGCCACTGGCAGCAGCAGCTGCGACGTTCACAACAGCCGCTCTTGAAGGATGGCAGCAGTCAGGCCGCTGTGCCCCTGCGCTAGTCAGTATACACATACTATACAAAACACGACATTGTCCCCCGGTGACTGCGTGCCCGACGACGCCGTGACAGCTGGAGAACGACACAGTCGTGACGTCCTTTGCATACTTAGCGCAAAGGAAACGGCAAACCGCTTTCCTGCGTGCATGTGTGTGCGTGCGTGCGTGCGTGCGTGCGTGCGTGCGTGCTTATGCGCGCGCGCGCGCGTGTGTGTGTGTGTGTGCGTGCATGTGTGCGCGCGTGTGCGTGTGTGTGCGTGTGTGTTGCCAACGCACTTGCACGAATCTGGGTTTGTAGTGCATTCGTGCTCGCATGCCTGTCGGACATGGATGACCGTGAATTCCTTCGAGGACAACACAGCACAACGACGTCAAGTTGTATATGTCCGGGTTTGCTGTCGTCCGAGAAGCTTTGAACAGCTGCGGTCCACCGTAGCTATTTGCTTTGCCTACGCCATAGTTTACGATGTGACAGCGGTTAATACCTCGAGACCGGATTTGCTCTATCTGTCCTTTCCGTTGCGCCATCGTCCAATCGCAGCACTCGTTATTCCACCTCCTCGCGCACAGCTTACCAAGCTTACCAATACCGAGTAATGAAGTATCGTAATTACAATAGAAATGGAGCGCTTTCAAGTCGAAGCAGGACAGTACTACAAATATCATCGAACAACCAAAAGAGAGAGGTATAATACATGAAATATCGATTTCATGCACTCAAACGAGGTTAGGGTTGCTGAATGTCGACTATATCCAGATACATCAGCATTACCGTTTCAAAAGATGATACATCAGTAAGGGTAACCATTTCTTCCGGCAAATCATTTCCCTCTTTTAATAATCAGCTCATCGTTTTGCACACTGCAGGACGAAGGCGTTTCGCAGCAATATCCAATCACTCCCGTCTTGCGCTGGCTGATTTCACTCATTTAGTGACAACACCAAGGGTGAGTTCTGACATTTTAATACTCTTGCTAAAATTGGCTGGACTTTCAAACGATGATCTCTGCGTCAAGAGATGTGATGCACCGGAAAATATTCCTGGCTGCGAAAACTGTATTGCTGCAGTATATCGAGTGAAAAAATGGCAAACGAGATATCTTGCGTCGTGTGTCAAGATAATAGAGATTAGGTCGTCGTTTGAACACTGATGCGCTTTGATAATATTAATATGTAGATAAGATAAAGCTGGCTGCCTTAATCTGCACAGCGTCAAGCCGTCTTGAAAGGTCAACGACATTTGGAAGCCATGTTATAGAAACGTATTCTAATGCTGGCATAATTAGTGTCGTGTATGCATGTAGCTCCGCTTCAGAATTGGTAGCCGAGAAACGGCGTTTTATTAGACTTATAATTATTAGAAGCCTTATTTGTAATATACTCCATAGATAAAATATTCCCCGTCAGATCAGGCGAAAAGCGAACACCCAGATACGTACATACATGACTGGGTTCTTGCGATTATGCTGCTTGTTAAATAAGTATTTGCAGCAGTATTAGTGAGCGAAGGAAATGTGATCAGCTTCATTTTATCACAATATTACCCACTGATGTAAACAGATCATCCTGTAGGGTCATTGCCACAAGTGGGCTGGTTATTTGTCTGATTAAATTGCCGCCTGTAAGAAAATTCCGCAGGGGGTGTCAATGCACATCTCTGTTTAGCGAAGACGTGACCACGTCTCAGTTACTATCGTGATGCAAGCTTCACGTCTGTCCAAGCGGCTTAACATTCGAAAATGAACGGCAGTACAACCGCGGTTATTGAGTGCTTCTATTTCGTTCCTATCTCTTCTTCTTTTTCTTGCGCTGCCGCGCACTTAGAAGCCACGTGATACTAACCACAGCCAAACGTCGCTGCTTTCATCGTTGCAAACGCGACAGATCCGGTCCAACGCACCACATGCAACGCCCGCGATATCCGGCCAGTATTGCGCGACCAATCTGCGCATTACGATTGTTTTTTCCCTTTGTCGCCGATCGGCGCGCAAACGTGGTCCTCAGCCTTTCACACAATTCCATGTATCCTGGTTTCCGTATTCAGTAACGGACTATATTGTACGTGCCAAAGCAACTATAGAACTCACTGGTCTTCATGCTGCGATTCCAGACGTAACACGTTTTGTAACGTATCGGATATAAGGTGTATGGTGTATAAGCATGTAAGGTATACGGTGTTACACGTTCCACTGAAGGATTATATTTTTTTTATGCCTATTGCTGTCGTTCACTCATGTATTGCTTTTCGTTGTACTCACTGCGACAGAGAGGATAGTACGGCTGTTAATTAGCACCTGCTATCCCAATAGCACCGTTAAACGAAGTTTCTAACAAAAAATAAACATACAGAAGATGGAGAAAACACCGAAATCATTTCACACTATCTGACAAAAATACACCTACTTAAGAATCAACCTACATAATATTAACACAAGGTGAAGAGACAGAAAAAGTGTTTCAGCTGACTTGTGCCAAGCGTTCAAAATGCATGGTACTTCTAACAGAATGAGCTGAGCAACCTTCACTGTCATTCCGATCACCTTAGAGTGGTATTTATTCGACTTTGGAAAACTAAACATACACTCGAGCCACCTTCCTGAAAACAATCGTAGTAAATTTTTTTAGCAAGCTTATGGTTTCGGTTTTATACCGATGCGTCACAAGCTAACTGGCAACCTTTAAGATGAGTAATTTGGCGTAATCGCGAGAAGTAGTCTTTTTTTTTTTATTAAATGTGTTTAAGGAGAGGTTGGTGCCTATGTGTGGCGCCGACTACTCCTCTTCTCTTACGTGATAGTTATCGTCAGAAAGTTGCCAACAATCACCAAACTGGACGAATAAAGACGTGAACGAACATTCACCTACTAATCAATGCAATATAAATAGTCTTGTTTGCTTGACAGGATAGTGACAGAATAGTGATAGCGCGTAGTGCGTACCCGTTCCCCCCCCCCCTTTTTTTTAGCGCCACACAAGTTAGGCGAAACGTCATGAACATAGTGTGAACAGATCACGTGCAACGTTGAGCTACCGGGCTCCCCCTGACACTTAGCTGACGTGGAATTGCGTGTACCGACAGTGTTGTGCGAGCATGGTGCGAGTAAGAGCAAATCCTTTTCAGCTTCGGCTGTTTTCAGGTACTCTCACAACCAAAAAAGAAAAAGAACGTTGTTCTTGGACAATCTTGGAAGTGTCGCAATCACAGCTGTTACGCATCGCAAGGAATACGACTGCGTACACTCGCTACAATTAGAAGAACATAAAAATACTGGGGTGTCCCAGTGGTAATATTATTCTATCTTGTGAACCCTTACAGTTCACGTGTATTTAAGTTTTGACACTGGTTGCTGTTCTGGATAGAGTGATTCCGCATTTCGATTGGGATAAAACCATGTAAGGCATGCATACAGAGGCTTAGACAGACATTAAAGAGCTTAAGGTAATCAAATTGATCCGTCGCTTCGCCCTATATACAGTACTCCTCGCAATCAAGATGTTGCTTTGGGACCACATGTCCTCCAGTATTGTATAAATAAGTGGAGCCAAAGATAACTCCCATTTTTCTTGCACTAATCAACCGCATACATGATATTTGTCTAAGGGATCATGTGAACGCGCTTACGTTAATCATTTCGTTATGCGATGATGGTAAAACTGAATTTGTCGCAATAATAACTTTCCGACTCGAAAGTTACATTTCAAAATGCAGGGTTTAGCGTTTCAGAGCAGCTCACTGGCTGTGACATATAACAGATGCCCTATTTCTTTTTTTTTTTCGAGAATGCTTAATTTATTAAAGAAAAAAAGCTTGGTTCAATTTCATATGGTTCGGGTTGTGTAATGTGCGCCCAAATTTCCCTAAACGGGTGTTCTTGCGTTCTACTCCCAGCTGATTTGCCGTGGTCGCGATTCGAACCTCCAACCTCATTCTCCCTATCGTACACCCACTAGTTGAGCCTTCGTGGTCTTTCAACGACGTGAAATCTACTGGAATGCACTGGAACTCTACACGATCGATCGATCGATCGATCAATCAATCAATCAATCAATCAATCAATCAATCAATCAATCAATCAATCAATCAATCAATCAATCAATCAATCAATCAATCAATCAAATCTTTATTTCCAACGACAGTTGGGGGTCCCATAGGCGAAAAGCGGTAGTAACACCACTTGAATGTACCTAAAGGCCCACGTACATGACAGCGGTATTACGATTCATACGTTTAAAAACAAATTTACAGTAATCAAGTAAAAAATGCAGTTCAAAAAAATTAAGAAGAGGTTGTGCAAATACAACAACGGAACAATAGAACACATAAAGTCAATATATAAGTACACTCCAGAACAATTCTACATTATAGTTGAAATATTAAATGTTGACGTGAACACACATCATAAAATGATGAAAATAAACGTTACAAGGAGTAATGAAACATACTTGATCATGTTCGGGCAGTACAAAAGACATTAGACAAGAGTTAGAAAAAATTCACGCATTTCTTTTTTTGTAAAAGTAAAAAAGTTGGCGTCTTTCTCTTCATACTTATTAAGTAGGGACGGCAGTGTGAATCTAAGAGACTGCAAAAAATAGGTCGTGCGGGAACGAGGAACAAGCCACTTGTCGGTGGTGCGGGTGCGTGAATCAGTGACAGGTTGCGTCCTCTCCTTGCGCCTGAGATGTGTGTGTGCTGTGCTATGTGCTCTCTCTCTCTTCCCCTTCCCCATATTTCATCGCCCCCATCCCTCTCCCATGTGTAGGGTAGCAAACCGGTTAAGCTTAACTGGTTAACCTCCCTGCCTTTCCTTCTCCCCTTTTTCCTTCCTTCAGTATTCATCATCACACATTCTTATCCGCGTCGCTGCGATCATTCGAATCAAAGAAAAGGAAAGCTCGCACACGTGGCAAAAAAGTACATAAAGGAGTCAAAAATTATAGCCGCCTCGAGCGCTTCCGCTGCAAGCTTCTCAAATCGACAAATCGCCGCGACCCGTCACAAGAGCCAAAGAGCAACAAAGACAAACCGTTGCACCTGTGCAAGTAAAAGCGCTAAGATATGGTGATCGCCTTGAGACAAAAAACAAAAATCGTTGCAACAGCTGGCAAAACAAAAGTCTGTGACGCGTCGCATCCGGACAACCGTCTCGAGAAGCATTGTGAGCTTTGGGTGAAAAGCAGTCGTGCCGGACAAATTGTGAGCTCGCGCGGTTTGCGAAATAATTCGTCTCGACACGACGTCGTGAGCGAGCGCCTAGACGTCAATAGAAAAAGCAGGATTACGGCGTGTCCATTAAAGGAACAAAAACGCCGAGAGATGTCTCTCGCTTTGAGCGCGGCCTACGGCACACGTGGCTTGCGTAACCATCGAGTTCTGCGTAGCCGTGCCTCACGCTTCGGTGATTCGTTCAAGGGGTTAAACGATTCTCACCTGGTCAAGGAAGTCACGGGCCGAACCCTCCAGCCGGAAGGCCACTCTGTGGGGGGGGTGACGCAACGCGAGCGGACTCTGAGTGAACCGGTTAGTTTAAGGCAGGTTTCGCTGCTGACCTGTGTGTTTTGTGCGTCGGTAACTAGAAGGCGGGTGCGGGGCGGGCCGTGATTAAAACGCCTGAGCAGCTAAGACGCTCACCATCTGAGGCCGGCTGCGCGCTGACGCTATACACAGACGATATGAGCCACGTTGACATGAATGCGGCAGTGGGGCGCATGGTACGATTCAATTAGCGCTCTGAATTTTTCTTTTTTTAAATACTGACATGATGCGCTAGGATGGCGAATTACGTCGATACGTCAGCCGGAGGAGAGCTTCCGTGGGTGACAGGTGTATTAAATTACGTTGCGAAATATTACGGGCCCCAAAAACCACGATCTGATTCCGGAATGCCCAAGTGCGGGACTCCGGAGTAAGTTTGACCGTCTGGTGTCCTTTAGCGTGTGCACTTAAATTAAGTACACGAGCGTTTTTTGCATTTCAGCCCCACCGAAACACGGCCGCCGCGGACCCGATCGAACCCGCGACCACGAGCTCAGCCGCGCAGCGCCTTAGCCACTAAGCTACCGCAGCGGGTCGTTGTTTGTGCACGATGTGCCTATAAGTGAACTCAGCCCTAAGTTAAACTTGGCCTTGTCTCACGCGTGAGGCGAAGCAAAACAAATAATATACGACACACGAGCGTGGGAATAATCCTAGATTACAGTTCACCTCATCGGCGAGCTTGATCGCTGTTCTTCGAAACTACTCAACCACAGCCCAACCAAACGCGCCAGCACACCAAGAGGCTTGGAGGTAAACTTTCCAGAGTCGTCCGAGTGTATCTGACGGTTTCCTGTACACCCTGGGCCCGTTGTTATGGCTGCAAGTGCCAGCTAACCCTCCGGCCGCGATGCAACATTTTTCTACTGGCCATGGCTCGGTGTGGGGTTTTTACGAACACTTACTCTTAGCCTCTTGGAATGGCTGATACAGCAACGTGCAACACTTTCGGATTAGAAGGAAGCTATTGAACACCTGTTGTGCACTTTCCCTCGTTACGACGTTCAGCGTACCACTTTACAGGCCACACTAAGCCTCCAGGAGTCCGGACACATTTTCTGAAACGAAAATTCTTTGACCCTGGCTATATACGTCGCTGGCTCGCAAAGTTATTCATGCGCTATCGCATGTTTGAAGAACACTGGCCTCAGTAACTGATTGTAGCCATGCTGTGTGTCTTTCTGTGTGCAGTCAATGCTCACTCTCTTCCTCGTTTAATTGATTTTCCCTCTTTCCGTTATCCCCAGTGCAGAGCAGCGAACCGGATGCTCGTCTGGCTGGCCTCCCTACCCTTCCTTACCTTGCCTTCTCACTCTCTCATCAAAAGATATATATAAAAAAAAATTGTTGGCTCTCCCGTAATGTAGAGTAGATGCAAGCATGAAATGGCAACCGGCAAAGCAGACTGGGTGGAGATGATACCAGCCACAATCTTAAAAATTAAATTATGGGGTTTTACGTGCCAAAACCACTTTCTGATTATGAGGCACGCCGTAGTGGAGGACTCCGGAAATTTGGACCATCTGGGGTTCGTTAACGTGCACCTGAATCTAAGTACACGGGTGTTTTCGCATTTCGCCCCCATCGAAATGCGGCCGCCGTAGCCGGGATTCGATCCCGCGACCTCGTGCTCCGCAGCCCAACACCATAGCCACTGAGCAACCACGGCGGGTACCAGCCACAATCTTAAAATGGGTGTAGTGCATGTTGGCAACGGCACACCCCACCAAACCACACCACGCCATACTGTGCACGGGTACATGTGGGCGGAATAGTTTCCTGTCACAGACAGAACCTCATTGCAAGTCTCGTCTCAGTCAAATAGCCATACGCGGGGCGTCGGACGCTACCGCAGCTGCCGGCGTGCCGGATGCGTCGCGGACCTCACGGGCCACCGGCGTTGAAAAGAGCACAGTCAAGTCTATCTCAGTGCCAAAAGACGACGCTCAAGTGCATATTGCCCTGCATCTGCTTTTTGAACGCCGGTATTGGAAATGACAAAAACTTCAGCGTACTAGAAGTTACAGCTTGATTTATATTCTAACAAACATTAGGAAGAACTCGGAAGCAATATCTTCTGTAAGCTGTTTGGGAGTGTATGCTGTGCGGTGCTGTACAAAAGGTGGGGCGATCTCGTTTTGTTCTCGCAACTTGCCCGGATGTTCTCGTTTGGGTACCAGGATCTTTTAGTTTCATTGCCCTGATGACGGCACTGGCTTTTGGCTCAAGGACATTTGAAAGTCGCCGACAACGGGCACTAAAAGCATTTCGTGCTCAATATTCCAGCATAACCAATCTCACGATGACTGTCAACGTTAACGATATCGTCATTCAAGCAACGTAGCCAAACACCGTACTCCTGGAGACACCTTTATTTAGCATCTGTAGTGGTCATTCTATTCTATTGTGGTATAGTGGTATTCTATTGCTTCGGCTATATGCGAGATGCCTCCGGGATCGGCTCACTATGATATGACGTTAGCTTGCCAGGGTCGGTCATGACCACGACGGCACGACAATGACTGCATGACGACGACGAAATGACGAAGAAACGTCGATGGAACGATGAAGACGGTTTGACGACGACGGCATGCCGAGAAAAGCATGGCGATTGTGAAATGATGATAATATAGCGGCGACAGCGTGACGACTTCTGCATAAGTCCAATGGGATGAAGACCAGTGTCGAGACCTAGCTAGTAGACAATCTGGGCAGCTGGGTCCGGCGTAACAGGCTAGATAGATAGACTCAAAGTGCCTGACACAGGCGAAGAATGCTAATTTCATTAAAACAAACGCTACCTATATAACCTGACTACAACAAACGTACCCTTTGAAGCGGCTTTATAATACCAGGCCCCTTGACGTGTTCGGCGATTCACCTGCATCGACAATCATCGTCGACAGTTTCTGCACAATGTCTTCTGTAGGCTAAATTCAATGACCATCACTTCAGGGAGACTTTCTTTATTGCATGTTTCATACTACTATATCCAACTGTGTTTAGAAAAAGTTTATTTCGACAAAAGACGATACGAACACCGAGTCATAATCACGGCACAATTCCACCGGGACGATAACATGTAAGAAACGAAACACAGCACGTTTTCAACGTAAGTAATGTCCGAGTCCTCACGCACCAACATATAAACACGTATACTCACAGAAAGGCACAGTTACACATAAACTAAATGCCACATGTACAAAATGATTTTCAATATATACAGTGTACACAATGGTTATGTACAATGATGATGTGATAGAACACTTTACACAATTTTGAAGTGATGTGCACGAGATGTGTATATACAAAAATGATCATGTATACGAGAGGACACACACACAGAAATCACGGGCACCTGCATCCTATGTGCATTCAATGAATACTTCTGATGGTCTGGATACAAGAACCAGACTGGTCGAAAATTCAGCCATACGCGTCCATCAGCCACCGACAGGAAACGACATGACCACTGTCGAAGGAACTCTTCTTCTCCAAGGAAGAACAACTCCTCCGACAGAAACGACAGTAGCTCAGAGTAGAGCCTCCCCATAAGTGGAAACAGAGCGCGGTGACGACGTCCCATGGCAACTGCCTCGCACCGGTTACGCCATAGACAGAAGGCCCCCGCAGCAATTAAAAGTCGCGCGAAGTGGCCACGTGAGCAGCGACCAGATGTAACAAAGCGGTTAACTCCAAGGCCACGAAATCCAGTATGTACGGCCCTCCAAAATATCCTGGCAACGAGGCATTGCAGCAGTACATGTTTATTGGATTCTTGAAGGGGGCAATTGGGACACTGCGAAGATGGGACAACGCCCCACCGCTCAAGCCTGTCCCGAGTTGGAAGCACTTGCCACCCTAGACGCCACATGAAGTCGCGTAGGTGGCCAGGCAAAAATGACGCCGTTATCGCATTCCACGACACATTATTTGAACGTGCGAGGCGCGCTGGGGGAACAAGAGGAAGCAGTAAGGCTGACATAGTATCTACTACACGGTTTTGGAGAATGTCTACATCGGGACATACCTGTTGTATGTGGCGATAAAATGCCACGGCCGTACAGTAAAATGTAGGTGCGTTTAACACTTGTGGTCCGTGATTTAAGTGTACGCCCGGTAACATGTAGCGAATTTTCGTGCCAAGGAAATAGCAAGCGAGTTCACGCGCTGGACACTGATCATGCTGTAACAGACGGAGCAGAAATCGCAGAGCAAGCAGCCGGCAGCGGACAGACACGGATGGGAAGGCGAACCCACCGCGAGAGCGTGGTTGCCGAAGCGCCGCGCGACAGACTAGTTCTGTACGGCCCGACCAGAAGAAGGCACCAAGAAGGGACTGCAAGGACCTAGCAACCCGTAATGATGGCTGTACGACGTGACAAACGTACCACACTCGGCCGCAAAATACAGACTGCGCTAAGTACCTTCTTTCTGATAGGGGTAAATCATACCCTTGAACATCTTCAATATTTCGCCTTACATCTTCAAGAATTGAGAGCCACACAGAGTCTGATATGCCATTAGAGGTGTAGTCAAGGCCTAAAATACGAAGAGAATTGCTCTTTTGAAGACGGAAAAGGGGACTTAGGCGTGTCTGTGGTGAACCAATGAACAAAGAGCGACATTTTGAAAAATTTAGCGCAGCACCTGAAGTATTTTTGTACTCAGTGAAAATTCGAAGGCTACGGGTTAAGCTATCTTCATTCCTGAGATATAATGTGATGTCATCGGCGAAGGCTGTCACCTTCACAACACCGCTACCAGGCAGTGGGAGACCGCATACGTAAGGGTCTCTCACCATTGAGCGCACAAATGGTTCAAGGCTGAGCACAAAGAGTACTGGGGATAGAGGGCACCCTTGACGAACGCCACGAGTAACGGGAAACGGTGCACTTTCTCGACCATCCAGGAACTTGTACTTCGGATATTAGAATAGGTGTTCCTAATAAGTTCAACAAAATTTGACGAGAAGCCGAACGAGGTCAGTACATTAAAAATGTAGTTATGTTCAAGGCGATCGAATGCCTTTTCTTGATCTAGTGAAACTAAGAGACGACGTGCCGACCTGGTCAGCGTGTATGTCATTATTTCACGCGTAACGAACGAAAGACTGTGTATCTCTCTGCCAGGGACTGAGCATGCCTGATGGTGTCCTATTAGGGAAGGCATCAGGCTTCTCAAGCGCCGGGTGAGAACAGCTGTGAAGGTTTGTAGTCAACGTTGAGAAGCGTGATTGGCCTCCATTCCTCTGGGCGAACTGATGACGGATCGTGCTTAGGTACTAGCACAATGCGACCGTCCCGAAAACTAAGCGGGAAATCAAAGTTCTCAAAGCATTGGCTGATTACAGATACGAAAGTGGCACCAATATCTTCCCAGAACGTTAGATAAAACTCAACGGGTAACCCGTCCGGCCCTGGGGCCGAGCCACGCTTCATGGAAGATGATGCTGCCTTCACTTCCTCGGCTGATGGTCATGCACAAAGACGGTCAGCTACCTCAGGTGGAACCTGAGGCAGACCACTAAGCAATGTATGAAATCCTCAAGAGCCAGAATCTATTTGCATGGTCGTACGCGCCATGTTTTCAAAGTGCGTTACGAAGAGCGAATAATCACGCGTGGGAGGTGGTGTAACAGGAAGTGCTCTTGGGGCCGCAGAACCGAATGCATTCGGCTGTCTAAAAAGCGAGTTTCTTGAAAAACGCAGAACTTCGGGGTGTGCTCTCGGATTACGTCTGCATCGCCAAGCAGCAGCTGACAAAGACGACGCCGCGATGAGGCGCTGGAAACGCCTCCGTAGCTCACGCTGCCAGGACCGCATCAACGGAGTCAGTTGATTGACCCGAAGGGCGATGCGGAGCTTCGTGGCAGTATCCGCCAGTTCTTCTGACATACGTCGTCTGAGTGCACGTCCTTCAACTGAACAGTGCAGACGCCACTGCACCTTGAGCGTATCCCATGACTCTCGGTCAGATCTAGAAACAGAGGCGCCCAAGACTCTTCACAAACAAGAGCGCGAGCGCGCGTCATGTAGAACGCGGATGTCCAGACGCCAGGGTTTTACTGATGAGGAAGCAGGGAAACGAATTTCAAGTATTACTGGTTTGTGGTCGGAAATATAAACAGGGGATAAAGGAAACGTTATCACATCAGACCGGGTGACATACTGAGCTAAACTGCTTGGCACATAGGCACGGTCTAACCTGCTTGACGACGCACCGCGTCGCCAGGTCCAGGCAAATAAAGAACCATGGAAAAGTTGATATGTATCCAGCAACGAAAAATGCTGGACGAGGCGACGCAACTCCCGTGCGTTCCAATCAGGGCGACCCCAGCCCGGGCCTTGCACATTTGCTCGCGTGTCTAAGACGCAGTTAAAATCCCCAACGAGCACCACGTGACGACCGTCAAGGAAATACACGTCCAGGTCACGGAAAAAATTATTGGACTTAATGACCTGCGCGGGTCCATATATGCACAAAATCCGTAACCTAAATGAAGATAGTACAGAATCAAATGCCAATATTCGTTTAGTCCCATCATAAAAGACATGATGATCTCGCAAGAGAGCTCTGTTGAAAATAATAATACCAACTCCGCTAGATCGTGATGTCGCGAAAGAGAAGAAACAGTCTAGGTTAAAAGTGCGTTTGAAAGTAAGGACATGTCCAATGGTGAAAAAATTTGTTTCTTGTAAACACAGTATGTCACAATTTTTTGCGCGGGCCGCGCTGATAATTTCGGCTTGCTTTACAGGGCTTCGGAACCCTTGTGCATTTAATGCAATAATCTTCAAGGTGTCAGCCATAATTAATTAAATGTATCACCAAATTGACCTGGTCGTGTTGTTCAAGTCGGCGCCCTGGGAACAAGTCCAGGGGTTAAGCAGTGCACGCGTCACTTCTTCGACCCTCTCGAAGAAGGCCGAGGTTTTTTGGGCCGCTGTAACTCGGCACGGCGATCGGGGCCGCCGTCCGAGCCAGAGGCTGACGCATGAGCGCGCTTTACGTCCCGTGGGGCCGCCATTTCTATGTCGAGTTCATCCAGGCTTGGCGAGAGTCCAACGCTGCTATCAACTCCGAGGCTGAAGCTGTTTTCTGATGAGGATGATGTCGGTAGCGGTAGGGCGGCGGGATTGATTTCATCGTCGCCGACAACTTCGGCAGCTGGGGGCTCGTTCAGATGTAATGGTTACGCCGTTGTAGGAGATGTAATTGAGGCGGATAAAGCCACAGCAGATTTCGTGGGTATATCGACTGTAGTGATTGCAGGGTCAGGTGTTTTATCTGCATTCAACACGTTGCTGCGATCAGGAGGACTGATGGTAGCAGCCGAAGTGGAGGCGCTTTCAAGAACTTCAAAGAAGAGACACTATTTATTAGACTCAACTTCTGCAGTTACTTGGAAATTTAGGTTACCTTTTACAACCTTCGCACAAGGGCAAATTACTATGCAAATATATTTTTCAGTACACATTAGTCATTGCAAAATTACAAACTTTGGAATCTAAATTACTGTTTTGATTGTTCTCAGGCACGGAGTCTTTAGCCAAATACTGTCAGAAAGGAGAAATAAACAGCACAGAATGCGATAATATGTTGTAAAAAACTTCAGGTGCAGTCATGTAGTGAGCTGAAGCGCCAAGTCGATGAAAGGCAAAAGTCCTTCGATAACGCTTATCAAGCGAATTTTGCATTGCTTTCCTCTGAGAGGACCCTGTTACATCATGCTTATTGGGGAGCCTACATCCAGGGAAATGCAAGCGCCCGAACGCCTGTTGAGGCGCATCTCTACATAAAGATAAAAAATGAATACGGCCTGGGGCTCAACGTGGCTTCAACCTAATCACACGATAGCGAAATATCTCTTAAGTATGGTTAGACACGGTTCTTCAGTGCTTCTTCCGGTGAGCTATATCGGCAAGGTGCTCAGACACAGCCTGGCGCCCGCGGCGGAGAGTTGACTCGTTCACACCGGCGCATGCTTCGTCCATGGCGAGGCTGAGCGACCAAGCGCCGATGAAGCGGCTGTTAAAGGCGCGCTTATTGGCGGCGAGGAGTTACGGAGTCGCCATCTATCGGAAGCGCCTCTCTGGCGTAGTACGAGGGATTACGCGGCGCGCTCCTCATAGGTTTTGCTGTCATCGCTCACTGAAAACACCACGCGCGAGCTCTCCCGGACATTTCTGTAAGTACTTTCGAAACGAGAAAAGTTTTTTACTGTTTAAATAATAATCTTGGGCAAACTGAGAGCACAGAATCGTTTACAGACGCTATCTCTTTACCGAATACGTACAGTGAACGCCACTGCGCGCGGTCACCGCGATGGAGTCTCCCGAACCGGCTTCTTGCGTGAAAGGTAGGTAAACGCTGAGAGCAAACTATGTGAATTATGTCCTGATAGTGTTTGTATAACTAAATGGAGCGTAATAGAATGAAGCCTCAATGCAGCGATCGCACACATTCGCAGCGACCGACTGCGCGTCTGCATACTTGTCCGCGCACTGTTTCGCTTTCGCCGCGTGCGCGTTTTCGCACCATGCCATGAGCTTTAGGCCGCAGAATATGAGCATTTGACAGTATACAAGCAACCATTGTTGCGCGGGCGCTGTCAGAGCTGTTCAAAAATAATTTCGTTGTAGAGACTTCGGCGCCTACGGGGATGTGACGTCGCGACGATTCAATATTTTTTCTTCTTCTAAATTGTTGGACATTTCAATATTATTTCTCGAGTTGCGTCGCACTGTATGTTTATCGTTGTTGTCAGCGTGCGATTTCCCGCTGCTTCTTTTTCGTATTCCAGTGCATTAATTCATAACACAAACATGACCTTATGTCATACTTTTTATAATGCGCTTCTTACGCTCCCTTTCCACTCCAGTGAACTTGCCAGTATATATAGCATCGACAAATTCATCGACCAAACTGACGGTTTGGTCGATGAATTGTAAAGGAGACACTCGAGGCGGGGAAAATCTCGCCACTAAATGAGGACCGCGGCGTACGAGTGAATTTAAACTCTCGTTTTCAGCTCGCTTTGGCGCTCCCTAAGCAGCCGACGCAGCCGCTATGTCCACGGGATCCCTCATCGCACGTCACGCCGACGGTGGCGCCAGCTTTTCCAGTGGTGGAGCTCGAGGCCAATAGTCCGACGTTATCGGTGTGCGGGCGAGCGTCGCTCGACTGCGGGCGCTTCGGAGCGCGTTGGCAGCGTCCGGTTGCGTTGGCTGCGCCAGTGCGTCAAATAATCGGTCGAAGTTAGACGCTGTTGTTCTCGCCAATGTGACGTAACGTGTGCACGTGCTCACGCTACGTCGGACTGTATTCAGCCCTTTAAGCCCTTGCCTAGTCACGTTGTACACAGCGGCGACGCTCGAGCGAGCGCAGCTGCGACGCCTGCCCGCAGCGGATCACGTGACGTGACGTCACACCTACACAGGTGCGCGCCGGCAGCTGAAGGTCAAACGCGTGCCGAAATTGACTTTGGAAGTTTGACCTCGAGGAGTAGAGCTTATCCTGCAAAAATTCAGCGCCATTGCGCTCTGTGAAGGTGGATGATCAGCGAAGCTGCTTAGCGCACGACACATATAGGTGACCCAGAATATTGAACAAAGGTAAGAATAAGTTTATCGTCCTAATCTGTGGTCATCGATGCGTTATAAGTACGCACACACATCTGCGTATTACCTCTGTTATTAAATGTGTCCGTCACGTAAGGTAATAAGTTGGTAAACGCAGCCTGCCCATTACGACGACAGAAGTGAAATTGTGCGCTGGAATGATGAGCGGCAACGTAGCCAGCGGTGGCAGACGACGATGCTCGAGCTGTGGCTGATGTTGATAGCATTTTGCACAATGGAGCCAGCTGTGCAAGAAGACAACGACGAACGCGCGAGCAGTGGCACTAGTGCGTATGCGCGGTTGGCACCGATAATTTTTACAGCGAAGCTCTGTATGGCTAGCCGATTCACCCCTCCGTCTGTCGCCTGTACGCCGAAAACTCCTCCGGCGCAACCCCATGCGCATGCGCGAAAAAAAGAAAGAGTAAGGGTCGAGCGCGATTGGAGCGCGCGCACAGCAGTTTCTCTCCGGCTCCGAAATTGGTAGGCCACGCGTCATACGTACTCCTGAGGAGCAGACAGCCTTCGATCATCAACGCCGCGAGCAGAACCGGGAACGAGCTCGTCTACGCCGTGTCGATGCTGCAGCCCACGCACAAGAACAGGCCCGTGTATCCGAGCGCAAGCTTTAACTGCGTGCAGAGGATCCGGCAGCCAACCAAGCTGTCGTTTAATGAACCGTCGGGATTAACCCAGTGATCAACACCGGGACCGCATGTTTCAGCTTCACTGGTTAACCATCTCTACGGAGTGTTTGGGCGGTGACTTTTTAACAGTCCTTTTTGAAAAAGTTGTACAAATCATTTTTTTTTCACAAACGGCTGTTTTTACCCTTGTAAACTTGACTTACAGCGCGTGCGAGGCAAAGGGACCGAAAGAACGACGAAGACAAGCGCTTGTCTCCGTCGTTCTTTTGGTCCTTTTGTCTATGTACGCGGTGTAAGTGAAGTTTGCAATGGAATACTAACTAGCCCGTACCCAAACCTTGCTTACCCTTGTGCCTTGGACCTCTTCGTGTCCCACGTTCGACAAGGGTAGTTCAAGGGCGCGTTACAGGTCCGCGAGCCCATAAGGGTATGTGACATTGAGCTTAGACCCTTTCTGCACTATCACCAGGATCGGCTCACATGATCATTTGTTTTTTGTAAATATCTCAGACAAATTTTGTTTCTGGATCCTAGCGATATACAGCTTCGCTCTAAAATATTAAAAACGAGACTGGAAGTTTCGGCTGACAGCCTAAGCACTGATAGCGATAACATGGTTTAGCGTTCCGATCGAACTCCGAGGGCCGTGTTCTGAGGGTGCGGCATAATGGCTTTCCCCAGCAGGCGAGGCAACTCCTGCTGAGTAGAAGGAACAGCGCCCTGGCAGCTGCCAGGCGTCTCACAACGCCGCCGTGATGAGCGCCGTCTGTGGCGTTGCCGGCGTGGCACCCCGATGACGCACGAAACGATACCGACGCGCAACCGTCGGCGTTAGTCAGCGCCTAGCGAAATATTGGATAATGTTAGTTTGACGTTTACTAGCTCCTCAAACCAGAGAATATCATGGAGCAGCTCATGCAGGAATGCTATAGGCTTCCCTTTCTCCGCTACCCCGGAAATGAAGCCTAACGTTGATTGAGCGTCCGCTTGGCTTGCTTTTTTTTTTCTCTTTTTCTTGTTTCTTTTTTTTTTTGGCATAACGCACAACGCGTCTCTGAAAGCCCTGTAACCATCCGCGTGCGATCTGCGCATGCGCCGCCAGTGGTACACCAAGATAACGGCGCGAAGGTGCGTCATATAGCGTCCGCAAATTTCCATTGTAAGAAAATTGTACAGATTCGACGCACTGTGGCAGTCGATGTTACGAGAAATATTTTTTCACCTAGCCGGTTTTCTAGCACGCTTCGGATCCTCCGCAGCATTACGGAACAGAACAGCGCGTGCATGTATAAAACGAGCAGTTGCGTGTGCGACGACAAAAGTAAGGCGGCGATGAAGAGGACATGACTGATTCATCTGGTCTGTTCAATTAGCCATATACACTCGTGAACTGATTCTCGCCAGTTCATCGGCACCAGCACCTCTCGCTCGCGTGGAAACCACCAACGCGGATTCTCCAGCCCGAACGCTTCACACTACCTTTCTGACGTGCGCAGGCAAAATGCGTTGAACTCGTCTCTGCACGAAACCTGCTGACTGAATGAAACGAATGGCGACGTGCAAACGCCGCCATGTTCGAACTAGTGAAACGCACAGCGAAGTACGCGTGCACCTCGTGTACCAGTTCAGAAAGCGCAGGCGGATCGAGTGAACCTATTCTATCCCGGCGAAAAGAAGTAAAAGAAAAAAACAAACGCCACAGCCTCTTCTTTCACGGCATGCGGGCCGATCCCGAAGGCGGTAGCTGCAATGTCACACGGCGTCTCAAAGAGCTACTCTCACGAGGCAAGAACTGAGCAAAGCGAGCTGATAGTCAAAGAGGATGCGGTGTCACACGGAGAGTCAAAGCAACAGCGGCAACGAGGGAATTATGTGGAAAACTGGCGCGCTCGAGCTTTCATAAGCAGCTTTTTGCTATGCGACGTGACGTTGGCAATTATTCGCGGCTTCGAGTTCAGCGTATACGTTGCCCTTTATGGAAACTGGTGACGGCGCTTATGCTCGTACACTTTTTGAGCAAGCTCCTGCTGTGAGACGTGATGCAACCGCTAATCGTCTGAAAGCGTTGCAAGTTAGTGCTGGCACAAAGATTTATGCGTGCGTCTGGGGGGGGGGGAGGCAGTGACGTGCTAATGAGTGAAATATTGGGCTATGCGTTGGTCGCCCTTGGCTAGAAGCCAGCGTGTCATCACGCCTATCTTTTTTTTTTTTTTTGCATTGGCGGGGCTCTAAAATGGGCACTACAGGATCCGGCTTATGCCGGAAAGCGCCTGGCCATGACGCAATAAAACTTCTCGTATAGACTCTCGGAACTTCTCTGAAACTAGCGAAGAGGCCAAGTCACGGCCTCCGGCACTCCAGGAACACATCTGTTCCGGGTTCCCATTCTTGCAGCCACCGAGATAGTTGCGGGAGAGCTACCGCCGGCTTCGCTTCAGGCCTCCCGAGGTGCACAGCAACTCGCGATTACAATCGCGATTTCATAATCGGCACCTTCGATTACGATTAGCTCCCTACGTGTCTCTATGTTACCTTCGACTACGCCGCTGCTACGCCCAACAATGATCTCCATGTACCAATGCCGCGATACCTCAACGTATACAGTATTACCAAAGGATGGACCCCTCGAAAAATAGCGACACTGCCGTCTCTACAACAAGCTACTGCAGCAGCAATCACAGTGAAAAACCACCAATGTCAAAACTGCAACCTGTCTTGAATCTCATTTGTCATTCTTAGAGATTGAATACATTTGAGCACAGCGAGCGAGAACGCCAAGACACTTCCACCAAACTTGCTTAGTATGTCGCTTTGTTGACAGCTGTTGACGTGTACGTATTGAATGCTCTTGCTTTAGCATGTTTACGAAACGTGCTTTATTGCTGGACAGAGTATTTGTTTGCTCTTCATATGACCTCATATTATCATCCTTTGCTCGAGAAGCTGGCGGGACGACAGTTGCCAACATTTCCCATGTCATCAGGATAAACCCCTCGCTCACTGACTCACATCAACAATTTGCTTTAAGAAGCGATAGCCCGTGTGTGCGCCACCACTCTACTGTAGTCTATATGCATAACTGCATGCCTGGCTTTGAAAATGTTTTGTGTCCGCGTGTTTATTTATTGATCCTTTCTTGTTGTAATTGTTCATGCACCGGATCTCTTGTCTACATACTGTTCTATTCTTTTTTTTTCACTTGCTTTATCTTTCCTAAGTTCAGGACGGAGGAGGTGACGTGTAACCTTCTTCTGCCTATCTTCGTGGGCACTTTTGAAAGCGCTCAATTTAAAATGAAAATGAAACAAAACAAAAGCTCCCCTGCCCGCAAAACTTGCTAGCCATCGGCAGTGTTGCCAGTCCTCAAACTGCTGACAAGGTTTCACATTTCACCATTTCCAGAAAGAAAATAAGGTTTATCCGCCACGGAACGGTGGCACCAACGCCGAAAATAGTGCCCCTAAAATAGTGCCCCTGAAGTAGTCAATATGAAGGAGCTCTATGCATTCAAAGCCGACGGTTAATCAACTTTCGGCAGCTTCGCAAGACTCTAACCGTGATACTCCCAGTAGGAGAGTAACAATCCTACGTTTCGGTTTGAAGGACTGCGCCCCCAAGTACGCTCGGTTTTCAATTTGTAGCTTGCGACACCACGGGATATGCAACGCATTGTTTGCTTTCTTGTAGCCTGCATGCAACATCACTCGGAAGTGTGCGCAAAGAGAAACGGAATACGCCTCATGGCTGGTCGAAAATTTCCGCCTATAACCACATCATGAACCAGCGCCAGATAGGGGATTACCAGGAAGTCGACTATCTGCCTGAATCTGTATAAGCACGCGAGCGTTTTTCGCATTTCACTGCCTTCGGTATGCACACCTCATGGTTAGGAGTCAAACCTACTACCACGCTCTCAAAAGCGCAAACGCCATAGATAGGGCGCCTCTTCGATTATCTGCCTCTGACAGTCGCGGACAGCCAGGAGCGGTGCTTTCAGCCAATGAGCGTTGCGTATGGAGCGTTCTGGGCAGTCCTGGACAGTCCAATAAGGACAAATTGAAGAGACCCAGTGAGTCATCAGCTTGAGTGAAAGAGCAATGGAGTTTAACCAGCACAGATCGAAAGTGTGAGTGTTTTCTATTATCCCTCAACTAAAAACACTCGTTCAGGAAGCTGTTCGTGTTCGCCATTCTTTTGGTAAGCCTTTCACGAAGGCATTCTCTCCCCCCCCCCCCTATCCTCCCCATCCCCCGTCGTTTTTAGCCTTATTTCCGCCAACGTCCGGACATCGCCGTCCACTTTCCTCGGCGCGCTGCCACTTCAGAGAAGGAAAGCCCACATGGAGAAGGGTCACAGAGCGCTACCCTCTAACGTTCACCGGGCCAGGAGGCCGTGCGGCATGCTGTCCGTTCGTATACGAGGCTACGTTAACACGGCCTGACGTAACGCAACGGTGGCATCGTGGTTTGCTTTCCGCCTCCGAGCTCCCGCCGGCGTATACGGCGTAACGAATTACTCAACGGGCGAATGACAAAGGGAGAGGGAGGGCCACAATGCCTGCCGCAGAGTGTAACCTGCGACTGAAAAGACTTCGCCGTTCCTCTAAACCCGACCCCTCCCCCCCCTTCCCCTGACTCCCCCCTACTTTCGGGCATTGTTTCGGCGCCGCCATAACGACAACTGCCCTTGAGTTTTTTCCCGACGTGCGCGAACGCGGTGCGACGTCGGAACGGCGCGTTCTGTATACGCTATACGCACGACCGTTGTGGCTGGGACATTGTTTTATAGCTTCATTGTTGCACAGCGCGGGGCGGCGATGACAGGGAAAGGAGGAAAGGAAGGAGACGAGGTTGGCTATCTCTAAAGTCCTCCCGCCTGAGCTCTTGCAATTTCCCGCGCGGTGTGTCAGATACGCGGTACCTGCTCATTGTCGCCTCCTTGCGCAAACTGCGTACCTAGCAACGCGGGCACGAATTACGCATAAGGTGTGAAAAATCGCCGCGCTGCGGTTTCAAGGATCCTCTCGCAAAGTGGGTTGATGCAATGAACGTTGTTGCAGAACAAACCATGGCAGTCTTTGTGCCTACGGGATTGTGGCAGCATAGAAGCACGCTGGTAGTGCAGGTCATATTGTTCTGAAACATATAATGGAAGCGAGCTCTTTGGGGGCTCCGGTACTTTCACACATTGTTATACGTATTGCAAATTGAAAGTGCTCATATGAACTATAGAACTTGCTTTACTTTGAACGTGCAATAGGCGTACCTCCTAACCTCGTCGGTTGCTCTTGCAACTCCGTGGTCATAATTAATTCGCCATTCTAATGCGGCATTCCACGTTGCCTGGCCGCACAGCTTTCGGACGCGACGCCACAATATTTACCACACTGCTTTTTTTCTGGATGACATACGCTAGGTGACCAACGACGATCGTGCGCTAGGATAAACTTGTATAGTCTGGCAACATCCAGGAGGGGGGGGGGGGGGGGGTCCTTAATAGAATAATCAAACGGTCATGTGCCCTCTAAAACATGGCTATCGCACAGTTGCATTTAATTCCAGCGCGGGCGCAGTATAATCAACTTTATAAACGCTTCGAATGTGATCGTTTTTGCGCTAGCAGAAGAATCTTGCTCTACCGACACAACGTTACTTGCACTATATTAATGCAAACGTGGAACACCCTGCTGCAGCCATTGGGGACAACATGCAGACAACAAGCACTTGCTGCAACGAGAGTTGCCCGAGTCGGTGAAACATTCTTACGGATGGGCTCCCAAGCGCGAAGAAAGAAAATACAGACCTACAATAAGACTATAAGTGGGCGAGCGACTGACCTCGTCGCATTTTTTAAAGGGGCCCGAACCACTTTTTAGCGAAGTGGAGAAAGACATCTGAAGTGAAGGTAGGCTATTTCAGAACCACGTTGCCGCAAAAATACTTCAATGCGTTCAGCAGAAGCGGAGTTATCGGCAATCAAACACGGCCTCAGCTGTGCTCCACATCCTCCTCCAATGCCTTGCACTGCGAAGGCTACGGCGGAGAAGTCACCGTGGCGCGCAGTTCAAATTTCCGATTTGGTGCCTATGCCGCACTAAACGTAAGCCAAACGCTGCTGTCCTCAAAGAGCCGCAGTACGTTTAGCCACCGAGCGCAGCGACCAATAGCAGCCGCGTATTGGAGTGTGCTTTATGACGAAATAAAGCACACAGATGAGAGCGAGGATCATGGGGTTTTTGAAACGAGGGCGTTTGAGAAAAAGGTAATTTCGCGCTCCGCTTGCGAGCTCCACCGACCACGTACGGCAGCAGAACTTGCCTGAGATGTTCACAACAGCGCATGCTACCCGCGGACTATGTTATTTCATCAAGCCCGAGGAGTGCTTCAGGGCCCCTTTAAAGCGAAAGCTTTACTGGCCGCCAACTTGCGATTTCGCCGTGGCGGTGCTCCGAGAAGGCACATGGCGTCACAATGCGCGCCTCACCGCGGATATTTCTCTCTCTCTCTCTCTCTCTCGCTCCCTAGTCACTACTGCGCATGCGCCACTAGTAGCACCTAGCCACAGGTGTTCCGCCGCTGCGCAGCGCCGCGCCTTTCCGCCGCCGCCGTTTGGTATGACGTCACACAACGTTCCTCGTTGTTGCGCTCGCCTCCAGCTGTGTCGCATGCCTGATAACATGTCGGAGGATTGAAAAGGAGAGCTCGCGTACGCCGGAACCACAGTTGAGGCGGCAGTATGGACGGCGACAATTCTGATGAGCAGGAAGAGGCCTGGAATCGACATCGGAACGAGATGAAGAGGAAACGAATCGCCCAGGAAACAGACGAACAGCGTGCCGAACGACTGGCTAAATGCCGCAACATAGATAGACAACCAGACTAACCTGGACTTGCAATCAAGATTAACCAAAGCTTACCACGCTATGCCTTAGCTTTCGCTACGTATATATATATCCTGGCATAGCCGAGCTAAGCCACTGCCAATTTTTTCTAATGTGCCTGTTCGTTTGTAGAAGTAGAAATAGAAGGTTCTTTCAGGAGCAACTCAAAACATGAGGAACGAGAGAAAAAGCTGCTTTTAGGTAGCTTGATAAAGCTGTCGCCCCCTGTATTGCATGTATACAAGCATATTTCGAACTTGTATCCAGTTTGTGGTAGCATCAATGTGCTCAGCCGTCAGGGAGTTGCTCAGAAAGACATTATAAATAAATCCATAGTGCATTAATACTGGCGAGAGATGGTAGGTCCACAAAGGACCCCCTTTTTTTTGGTTATACCTATAATTCTAGGAATATAGGCATTTCAATGGCGATACATAGAAAAGAAGAAGAAGAGAGAACACAATATTTGACTACTTCTAGTCAAAAAAGAGTCACGGTTTCGCCCCACAGGCGAAGCATCGATCGCGACAGCGAATTACTGGACAGGCATACGAAATAAGGATAGTATTTTTATTGGCTGTATAACTTGTGAACACAGACATACTAACTAAATTAGCAAGCATGGTGTCTGGCGCGTACAAGCTAACATAACAGGTCTCGCTCGATGGCCGTGGAAACTCGCTGTACAAACGCTAGAGTGAGGAAGCCCGAAAGTTGCAGCGAGCGAATTGACCTTCGTGCTGCCTCTCGCATCAACGCGAACTAAGCCGCGAAAACACACGGCGTACTACACGCAACACACAACACGCAGCTAGCCTGCATCGCGTTAGGGCACGACTTCACGAGAGCAAGTTCGAGGCAAAGTCGTGCCCATGAAGTCGTACCCTCACGCGATGCAGGCTAGCTTTGATAAGTAATTGCCGAGGCTACACATAGCCGGCTACCCGAGCTCGGTCGTTCGGACGGTGTCAAAAACATTTCTCCAAAAGGTGAAGAGAAAAAGGCATACGCCTAGGCCCGACCAAAAACGATGCAAACCCGCAGTGGTGCCATACGTCCACAAGCTACCCCATAACATGAAGAATAGAGAGAGAGAAAAAAATGATAAATGAAAGGTAGGGAGGTTGACCAGAACTGAGCCCGGTTGGCTACCCTACACTGGGGAAAGGGAAAGGGGGATGGGAAGATTAAAAGAAGAGAAAGTCCACTGGGGATATCAGTCGGTCACTCTATCCAGATCACAGACGCTGACTCAATCCGGTAGCTTTCAAATATCGCAGCAGTGCTTTTGTGGCCTTTTGTAGCTGTGATATGCGAGGCCATGGTCCCAAGATCTTGTTCAAGGTGAACGGCTTTCCATCTCAGGTCTTGCCTTTCATTTTCAAAAGATGGGTAGTAGCACAGTAGGTGTCCTATGGTTTCCTCGACCCCGCAGGCATCGCACTCGGCGCTATCATCCATTCCAATCAAAAATGAATATGCATTGGTGAATGCGACGCCCAAACGTAAGCGGCACAGCACTGTTTCCTCATTTCGCAGAAGACCTGGTAACAGCCGCAGATACATAGAGGGATCGAGGGAATGCAATCAACGTTGAGTGAATTCAGGTGTGTGCCACTTCTCTAATGTCATACGGTGTGCTACCTTGCTTAGGTGTTGGGCTGCGTCGGTCCGCGATAAAGGTACAGAAACAAGGGTTGCTCCTTCGTGTGCTTTTCTAGCAGCTTCGTCAGCGAGGTCGTTGCCGGAGATACCGCAATGACCAGGCAGCCACTGAAACACGACGTCATGTCCTTTCGCGATCATGTGATGGTGCATTTCTCGTATCTCCGACACGAGTTGTTCACATGACCCGCGACGAAGAGATAACCAGAAGACATTGTAAGGCCGCCTTCGAATCGCAGAATATTGCCCGCCGATTAGCCGGTTAGTTATTAGTATAATCAACGGCACCTCGGAGGGCAACAAGCTCCGAACCAGTCGATATTGTCAAGTGAGAAATCTTGTATTGGTTGCTTAGTGATCGTGATGGTATAACCACTGCGCTGGTGGAGCTGGTCTGAGTGGAAGAGCCATCCGTATATATGTGGACTCGATCAAAGTAGAAAGTGTGCAAACAATCCACAGCTGCTTGCTTCAAGGCCAAGGTAGGCAGGTCGGTTTTCTTTCTTATCCCTGGAACCGTAAGACGCACTTGAGGTTGTTTTAAACACCACAAAGCTGAGGTTGAACGTGCTGAGGGTGTGAAGCCCGATAGTAAGGAGAAACGATGGATGCTGACCTTGTTGGAGAAGGACGCCTGTGGTCGTCGTTCTGGCAGGCACAAACGAACAGGCACATTAGAAAAAATTGGCAGTGGCTTAGCTCGGCTATGCCAGGATATACGTCGCGAAAGCTAAGGCATAGCGTGGTTAGCCTTGGTTAATCACTGAAGCTGAATAGCATGAAGAAAGTCGCTACTAGGTTTGGGGTGCCAGTTGTTTTTTAGGCGCTACGCAAGTTGGCTGGAGTGTGTCCGCGCATAAGCCGCGTTGACAAAAAGTCAGGATGCCAGAAAAAGCACACTAGACAGTACGTGAAATGTGCGACGGGCGTTATATACGAGAGACCGCTGAAATGTGGGAAATCCTACGTTGGACAAAGGGGGAGATGTGTCAATGACCGGGCCCGGCAGTATGGATTGTCTGTAATCAGCAAAGGTAATGCGCATTCATCTGTTCATTGCATGGTTTGCCTGGTAGGCAGATGCCAGCCACTACTGCGTGAGATAAAGATACTTGGCAGGAGTGGTGATACGTTAGCAGGATAACTTTTGGAGGCATATCACATAAAAGAGAAAGGCACGAGTTGTATCAGTGATACGTCTGTTTTTATGTTTGAAAACGAGTTGTAACTGTTAAAAACGTCACTGTAACCGCTCTAGGCAACAATGATGTACGCATGCGCATTTGTTCATTCTCCCTGCCCTGCTGTAAGAATAAAATCAGTTGAAGTTCAGCGCTCAATCTGTCGTTTCATAATCTCCCTCCCAAGTCTTTATTTTCCTTTTTTTTTGGCGCAACAATTTATTCATTAGATCTAAACCAACTCCCCCAGCAACAAGTTCTACTCAATTACTCTTGGTAGTTTTAAACGCTAGAGCGTAATTTGTAATATAGATAATTTCTGCATTGCGTGATTATATTTGTTACCTTGGTGCTTTAACGACGTGGTCTCCAATCGTCTGTTTATTTTGATGTGATCTCTAATTATGTGTTTATTTTGCTGTCATTTCTAATTATGTCTGTGCTGCTGTGAACCCTTGTATTAGGGCAGCGGGCTCGCCAAGCTACCGACTGGTAACTTTTGGTAACGAATGGTAACGAATGGTAACTGTCTGTTTGTGAAGTGAACGAATAAACTTATTGGTCCATATTATCGAGACTATACGCATGCTATCATATGAGGCCGTGGCGCCGCATCTCACGTATTGTGCTGTTTTTCTTCTTCTTAATATTACTTCGTCTCTTAGCGTTGGCTCGTTTTCAATTGGAGGTCAAACGCAACCACTGTGCCTTAGTGTGGCTTTAATTTGGTATTGCCGAATCTCTCTCGACTATAGGTGACTCTGGACGCCTCTCACTGAAGAGATCATGTCCACGTTCCAACAGACCCGTCGTAAGCATGATTATAACGCATTATACACGTTATAAATGTCGTCAAACAAGCTGGTCCTAATGTCGAAGCTCCTGAAGCTCCCTTCAAACAACACACACACATTATATATATATATATATATATATATATATATATATATATATATATATATATATATATATATATATATATATATATATATATATATATATATATATATCTATATATATTAAGGCTTTGAAGTAATTACGTGTTCCGAACACGATCGGTTTTGCTGAGGTGTGCAGCTGCAAGGCAGAAGAATTCTGTAGTGATTGGTACTTATGGCATGGCTTCATGGGCAAAGCTCATGCGAATGCACTGATTCCACTTATATGCAAAACCTCCAAGCTAATCAGAAGTCTTATGTATCAACTCGCCTTATGTATATCTGGCTCGTCGGACAGCCGCCTGTTCTCATCTTTAAACAAAACGCCCGCGCACACAATGTGGGTCACGCTGCCTCATCTCAGCGCCACTAAGAGCAACCACCTATTACAGCATCGCCCGCGCACTCCCAAACATACACAAACACAATGCGTACGGGCGGACGGACGACCCCGAGAACACGTGGGCACATACCGTAAGTGAATACGCCCGCTATGCCCTGCGCACAAGATTGTTCGAGTCGTACTATAGGCCAGCGAAATAGGGGGTACGAGGGAGGCAGCAAAGAACGGAGGGGGGAGGGGGGGGGGGCGATGAGTTTGGCCTTGAATGCAACAAGCCTCCCGGCGTCCGTTCTCGTCGGGCTAATCGGTGCACGCAGGATGATACGGCTGCGCCTTTTCTCGCCGCTACGGCTCTCGTTTTACTTAAAGATGCCCGGGTGTTCGCACGTAATAGCGCCGCGCGCATTTCCAACTATCGCAGGCGCGCTGCATGGTCGGACACGCGGTGCTGGTCACTTAAAGGTCTCGCCTCCCCTCGCATCGGTCACGTAAAAGCGCACACAAAGGCTTGCGTCCCTGATCCCGGCTGGTCCAAAATGGCTTTCGCATATAACGGAGAAACCCTCCTAGCGATTATAAAAAGGAGGAAGAAACGAAACAGGAGATGGAGCAGGGCACAGGATCGCTTTCACCTTCGGCGCAGTGCACACAATGGTTTATTTTTCGCTGCCCTTCGAAGTATGTACAGCGAGAGAAGAACACGCGATGTGCATCGCTGCTCCTTCCTGCGTCTTACTCAATGTGGTTGCAGTCAAGAGGCCGGTATATTTACGAAGAAAAAAAGCTCTTACTCTATAGACCTGTTCGAAAGAGCGGATGCAGGCCACTGCTGGTTACATCATTAGCGAAAGCCCTGCGAGTTTTGCCCCCAAAGCGTTGCGAGTTGGCCGACTTCGCGTCGAATACCCGCTATATAGAAAGGGCGAGTAAAACTACGGAACAAGTTAGAGAAGAAAGGCACCTTTCCCGTGTCCTGTCTTACTGGCTCACGCGTCCTGTCTTCCTTGTTCACTTCAATTATTCTTTATTTTACGAGGGTTTCCGAGAATAAAGCTGGCGTGCCGAAGCCTCGCGCCAGACCCATGCGCCACTGACGCTCGTTCTCGCGAAGATTAACAGCGTGTTCATCCGCGCTGTTTAATACACCTTATAAGCGGCAGCTTTAAACAGCGCGACAGCGCACACAGGAGGATCCACAGGACGGCGCTGTTTCCTGCGGTTCCTTGGCTGTGTTCTGTGTCGTGCTGCCTAAAGCTGTGAAATGGCGGCACAGGGGATGTCGGTTCAATCTAATAACGTTCAACGAACGCGGGACAAATAAGTTCGAAGGCGTGACAACAGTGACAACAGCCCATGAGTTCCAGTCTGAAGAAGGAAAACACAAAACGTTGTAAAACATTCGAAATTACTTTCGCATCAATACCAAATATCTGTTTATTGTGCGTTCCTAAAAAAAAACCTGCGGGAAACCCACTGAATTTCGGCAATTACGAGTTCTGTTTCTTCCTGATGTTCGTCTGCAATTAACTTTTTGTGTGTGTATTACAAGCACATGGCGACAATATACGCCAACTAAGATGAACGATTACTCACACGAAATCTTGCCCTTCCCCCATGGATCTGGTAGTATAACCGTTTACTGCTATATATGTATACAGTGTGTACTTCTATCTTATCCTTTCTTCTCGTTCTTTACCCCTAAACGCCCTCTGCTGGCCGCCATTCAGGTAGAGCAGGAAGTTCTTTCCTTTCACCTTCCATTCCTCCTGCCCCATTTCCTCACCCTCCTCACCCCACCGCCATAAAAAAGAAAGAAGACATTTCTTCAAAAGCTTGACATAATCTTAACTTTATGGATAATACGTTTTAAGCAGATTTTGAATACGGATATCCCGAAAATTGTGGTATTGTTACGATTCCTTCTAAGCGAGTATGACTTCACTATACCGCTTGGCATCAATTTTGCAATGGCACCACGCGCCCCAATAATGACCAACAAACGCTAATTAGTGATTTTCCTAATTAACTGACTGGGGTTTTCGATGCGTCGGGCAGGTAATGTACAGCTATTCAGGTAATCCCCATGAAAAAGCTAAACTGAGCTATAGTACGCTATACAGGCCCACCTGATGCTTTTAAAATCCCGTTCAAAAGCGAAAAATAAGGAGAGAGAGAGAGAGAGAGAGAAAGAGAGAGACTCGCCATCCCCGCCCTGCGAAAGTGGATGTCCAGCGAAACTGTTGCAAAGCCACCACCACAACTGCTGAGAGGAGCGTGCAATGGTTTACTGATAGATCGGATGCTTGTTTTGAGCTTCTTATTTATTGAAATGTATGCTGTTCTATTTGTTTCATGACTGACTTCAATGAATGTATGCAATGTTCACTTTGTTGGGCGCTTGTAGTCTCTGCATTACGGGGGTATGAGCCACTGCACGTTTTGCTTGCTTACAGGGGTATGAGCCATTGCTGATAATGACAGATGTTTCTTTTGAGCTTTTTCTTCATTGAAACGTACGCTGTTCTGTACATTCTATGCGTGATCCCAATGAATGTATGGACTGTTCGCTTCAGTTTGTTGGGCGCTTGTAGCCTCTGCCTTACGTGGGTGACGATCCACGGCATTTTTCCTTGCTTAGGAGGGTATGCGCCATGGCTGATGATAATTTTTGTTCACGGACAGACTCGAAAAATGCCGACGACTGCGAGGCTAGCGGCTTCGCTGCATGATTCGAGCAAAGGCTGTTCCGAAAACAGCGCCGCGTTGCATACGTTTATCAGCACGGTTAATTAATGTCGCGTTTGCGCTGGTTGCTTACCGCGGATTCTCAGAGCTCAGCCGCGTTCGACAACGCCACCCTTCCAATGTACTCTCGCGCACTACTGTCGACGAAGCGAAACACACACACTCACAGTACCGCCCCTTTCCCTCCCCCCTTTCCCACAGGGGGCCTCGCCTACGCGCCCGGGTCCTGCTTTATTGGGGTCACCGCGCTTCTCGTTTACAGGACCGGAAAGCATAACGCAAGACTAAAAAAGAAATCGCGCCGAAACGAGAGGAACAACCAAAGCATAAAGTGGGATACAGGACGCTCGAGGCTCCCAGACGGCGCGGGTCGTACTCTCGGAGGTCAAGGGAGCGACTGCACCCCCGGGCGCCGGCCATTCGGCCGAAGGTCGTCATCGAAGCTGCCGGAAAGTGGGGAGGTATGCGCGCGGGTATTGAACGGAGCCGGCGAGTCCACGATACCCGCTGCTTGCGAGATGGGCATCGGAGGAGGTTCTGTATGCCTGTGGTGCTGCTCTCAAGGATGGCACTTGTTTATTATTGGCGGTGTTAGTAGTTGATGTCGTTGTTGTTGGTTCCTGATACCACGCGCTAATCTATTTAGTGGACATCTGTTTGCGAATTCAACATTAACGTCCAAAAGAGCATGATATGGTGTATACGGAGCACACTTGTCTATGTCTTTCTTTTTTTCTTTTCTTTCTTCATCTAGCCGGCAGGTGACCCGTTCTGGCCTCTCGTTTGACCTGTAATAAGTTTGCCAGAGCTTGATTTATGCTGCATAATGCTGTTAGATAATGGCTCCTCGCTGCGAGCAATTCGATAAAGTACCTTTCCTCCTTTCTTTTTTATTCTTTGCTGCGTTTCTCGAGATGGAGCCCTTTGACAAACATCGTTGAATACTGGCCGCCATGGTGTAATCAAGGGAGCCCTTATCAAATCTTTAGTGATGTCTTCATAGGCGAAAACTCGCGGACGTTTGAATTGCTTATCCATGATTATTAAAAAAAAAAGCAGGAGCGGTATTCAATAGGCTTTCCTTCATAACGCCTGTCTGTTTTCTTCTCAGCACCTGCGCTAATATAATGTCCAATTCGGCAATTAGCTCGCGCCTGTTCATATGAATAGTTCTGACCACGCTGTAGTTATGGCGTAAGAAGTTCTTTCTGAATACGAGCATAAGGCCTGAGCAATGTAGGTATTTCATTCCGATGATATTGCTTATCATGCTTCGTCAGTGTACCTGCCCCCGCTACGACGTACAACGCCTCTCTCTGCGGGAAACTTTACATCGACTGGACTTAAGACCGTTCAACGAGTCAAAGATACTCGGACCGTGGCCACACCCGTCACTGGCACGAAAAGCGAATCGTGCATTAGTGCTATACTTGAAGTGCACTGGCTTACGAGACCGTTTATAGTGTCCCTGTGCATAGTGTCCCGCCCACACGCACTCAGTGCTCACTTTCTACCCTTTTCCTCTTTCTATTCCCCTTCCCCCCCCCCAGTGTAGGGTAGCAAACCGGATGCTCTTCTGGTTGACCTCCCTGCCTTTCCTATCCTTGCTTTTTTTTTTCCTCTCTCTCTCTCTCTTCGTCAGTGGGCGGAGCGCCACTCCGCCCACTTCGTCGCCAGGATCGGCCGGTCGTGAAAGGTGGACGAGAATAAATTAATACAATCCGTTGAAAGGAACACTTCTATTATACAGGCCCAGCTGGTCAGCCTTACCGATACGTTCACCCTGTGTTGTTGTGGGTACTAAATAGTGAATAGAAATCGTTATCGCTCAGAAGGCAACGTCACCGATTTTAAAGCTTTCGCAAGGAACTGTATACGTATACATTAACGGTGGTTTAGATGTATACGTGCTCATATTTGTCGATATTCGATGCTCAACTGGAAGCTTTCATTTCAGAAAACACTACGAAGATATTAAAGCGTCTTCAGCGCATTTCCTTATTTTTACTTTCTTTAATGAGTTCAAATATCGCAAAACAAAAATTACTGTTGCAGTCGGCATGCTCGAAGCAGCCGCTGATGTTATAATACGTTTGGAATTACCCAAGTTCCTAAACCCGCCTACAACGTGTTATTTGATAAAGCTCGTCACAGACCGTGGTTCTTCTCAATCCTGGTAAATGAGATCTTCTTTGTGGCTGACACAGTGCAGCGAAAGAAGGGCTAAAATATGTGACGAGACATCGCAGGCTGTACTTGTTAGCAAAGGTGTTGGCAGAAAGGAAGCTCTGGATAACTTCACACGAAACCGCTACTACTATTTCTGTTTCAGTTTCAGTTTATTATTCCTTAAGTGCAATACAAACGTATCAGCTGCTTGTGTTTTTTAAACATCTTGCCATTCCAACATTCTCCTGAGACACCTCGCAAATTATAGGGCACGTCATTCTTAATAATTTTATTGCAACATGAATTATTTGGACAGTCGCGGATGGTTATAATGTGGTTAGAGACGCGAGCGACGGCGCAATATGGTGCATGATATAGCTGCAAAACTGACACGGGCTTGTAAAATTCCAGCCGCAAAAGAAAAAAGAAAGCTGACTTCACCATATCCCTCAGCATTCTTCGGGTCTGAGGAGGATGTATGAGTGTACACTGGGAAGTTACTGTTACACACTGAAGTATAAAACTACAGTCGGACTGCAAACGTAAACACTCCCTCTAACTAGGAAGTGTTGTTAGTCAGTTTTTTTTTTCCTTCTGTCTATCTTCATTTCCTTTCTGTTATCTTTTCGTTATATCTTTCTTTCGTTCTGAAATCCGAACAGAGCACCTGTGTAAGGGAAAACAGCCGCATACCTTGCGCACCTTTCACTATTGTACACCCTAGAAGAAAATCACAACCGGGGGGGGGTCACCGTAAGCAGCGAAATACACGTTCGTCCCACGTACGTAAAACCAGCAGCGGAGTAGCAGCATCGTCCCGAGAACGGGTCTGGCATGCAGTTGCGGGGCTTCGGAAGGGGGGGGGGGGGGCTGAGAGAGAGAGAGAGAGAGAGAGAGCGAACCAGGAGAAAAAGAGAAAGGCGGCAAGTTGCTTGCAAGGCGCTTTTTCGCGACTTTCTCCTCACAAGGAGAAGAGGAGAAAGAAGAAGAAGGAGAAGGCAAAGTGGGGAAAAAAAAATGAATTGTCCCGCAGCCTGCGCAGAACACTCTCCACTCTCGGCGGCATTCTTTCGTGAGTCGTCTACGTCCCGTGGAAAGCGAAAGACGCTCTGGAGAACGATGGTGCGGAGGCATGAGGTGCCGCATGTATCCTCCTCGGAGGGGCTTTCCCTTGCAGCGTCCCGGGGACAAGCGATGACCTCCCCCTTTTTTTTTTTTCGTTATTCGCGCTTGTTTGCTTTGATTCCTTCGATCTTACGAGAGAAACAATAGGGGAGATAATTATAGCGAAAGAAAACTAAAAAAAAATAATCTAAACTCGAGACCCGACTGCAAGTAAGAGGATGGAGGCCGATCGAAGGAGCCGGGTGTGCTCAAAACTCGCCAAACTCGCCCGCGACCTCGAGCGGCAGCTGCCCTATTGTTTCCCGGGATGCACACATGCAGTACGCCTGCCTCGAAAAGCACGCTTCAAAGAGGAAAGGGGGGGGGGGGGGAGGCGGCGCGAGAACAACATTGAAAAGCTCTCGCATCCACTGCGGGAGCGGAGGTGTTAGATGTGCTTGTTTGTAGGAGCCGATCTCGTATGAGGCACGCGCTCGGAAGAATGAAGCTGGGTTTGCGACAAGATTGAAAAAAAAGAAGGAAAAAAAAAACACGCCGACGAGGAGAGCGGACGACCTTCGACCTCCCTACTACGCAACTTGATTGCCGCTCCTCGAGAATGCGTCGCGCTTAATTTTATAGCTCGCTTTTTTTTTTTTTTTTATAGCTAAAGACCTCACGGCGAGTTTCTGGTCACGTTCGTGGCGTCGGCGCATTCGAAGCCATGTCCAGAAAACGCGTACAGATAGCCGCACGGAGCAGCAAAACTACAGTGAAATTCAAGTTCGATATTATTGATTTGAGAGAGAAGTGCGAAAATGGACGCCGAAGCAAACAGCTGCTTTAATTGCTTAAATAGGCGTTGGAAACGGCGTTGAGGCAGTAGTTTCCATTCCATTACTAACATTTAAAAAAGGCTATTTGAAAGAGTGTTCCTAGACCGAATGCTTAGACAAATGATGGATGGGGCCACAGTAATTTACCATTTGCTGCTGTCCTTAAGGGATTTTGTTAAAGCAGACAACGATTATACCTACATGTGTTAGCACGGTAAATGATTGAAATGTTTAAAACAACCTACTTACTCAGAATACTCAATATGAATATAAGTAATTTGATATACAGATCAAAAGAACTCAACCTAATAGAGTATCGACAAATGCTGTCAGTAAAAATTGACTTAACGTGTAATTAACCATATTCACTAGAAACGCATACGCGCGTACGACAACGCTGTTTGCGTCACGCAGTCGTGAGTGCCGATGTGTGAAGCTAGTTTGCGAGAAGAGTGAAAACTTCGAGAGAGAGAGAGAGAGAGAGTATGACCGGATCACCTCGGACCCCCTGACGTTGCGACAGACTCAACCTCAAGATGTAAACACGTCAGCTTTCTTTTTTCTCCCTCTAAGAGAGAGCGAGGAAGAATTACGAGCCTCTGCCAACTAAGTGCAGTACAAGCCACTCTCGCGTAAAATGTCTCTATTGTTCTCGTGCTAACAACTCGCGGGCACATTATTATTTTGTGCGAGGAAACGCAGCAACTTACTAAAGAAGCCCGCTCACATATTTTGCATGGCATGGTAATTGCTTAGCTCTTCGGGCTATTCCATAGTCACCACTCACTCTTGTTGCCCTTTCTCTCTTTCTCATCGTCGCCGTGCAGAGTAGAAGGCCACAGACATGCTCCTCGGCGCGACCTATTCACCCTGCAAGTCATTAAAATGTCTTTTTTTTTTTTTTCTTCGAGCAACCAACAAACCTGCTTTCCAGCCTCTCCGTTTATTCCCGCCACCGAAACATTCTTGGCGTCGTTGTTTGTTCATTGTGCTTTCTCGTTGAGCCTTGAGTAATGTTAGTTCCCACGCGGCCAAAATAAACCCTGCAACGAAAGTGGTTTGAGGAAGTCGGAGAATCACGACTGCCTTGTTTAACGGCCCCATATCAGGTGACGAATGTTTGATTATGCAAGATCGCTTGCGTGGCGAAGTGAACATATTCTAAAAATACGTGCTGTAGTTAGGGTTAGTAAACGTCCATGTGACGTCAAGCATGGTGTTTTGAAGCCGCAGTATCACGATTCAGGGGTGTAGAAAGCTAGTACAGCGCTTAGCGAGATTCAGTCAAGGCTCATGTTCGAGCGACGACCAACGTTTTAATGCGACGACAGCTAAAAACCTGAAACGGGGTTTGCTGTATTCGTCCCTACGCCCTATTCGTTACGTCGTCTTTACCTGCATACCGTCGCCTCCATGTCACCTCTTCATCCCCAGCTTAACATACTGCGAAGCAAAAAAAAAAATAATAATAATAATAACAATACTCCGTCCATGCACTGTTGTCCCACTTGGCCCTCTCACGGACAAAGCCACTCATAGTACTCACGGCCCGAGAATCTAGTGGCCTTACACACTGTTAAATAATTTACGGCATTATACATCACAAGGGCGTAAATTGGGGCATAACTCACCCACTTACACTCAGAAAGGGTTTAAGGGTGTGAGTCATAGGCTGATGTACACCATTATGCACACTTGAGGCAGTAAATTATTTATCAGTGCAATGACAATTTACAGTTCGTAGCTGAACGCACTAATTATTGCGCTGATTTTCCCTGTTAACAGAGCCTTTTTTGTGCTTCCAGTCTTTCTTAATGGTGAAATCGGAGTAAGCCGCGCGGTAAAGGCACACTACAAATGGACCACCATGCCAACGCTCATATTTACACGACTTTTTCGCATCGGCGTCTGAAGTAGTAGCGGCGCGCTCAATTTATGGCCATCATCCAATCAAAGCCGTAGTCGCGTAGGTCTCCAGAATAACTAGGTTAACCCTTGCGCACCGTACGGCAGCAGGGTTATCCAACTTGGAGCTGTTCTAGTATGCGGTTCTCCCTCCTTGTGCTACTGAAGCTATTTGCCTGTCATAACTACACGTTTCATTCATGCTTCATCCCCACCAGCCTATTTTATGTCTACTGCAGGACGAAGCTATATAGTCGCCTCTTCTAGCGGCCTCCAATTACCACTGTGTTGCGTCAGGCGATCTCCATACTGCCTTCATTGCTGCGTTCTGACACGCTCTAACACAAAGTGGCGTGGAGACCGCGCTTGTTAACCCTGCCTAACTAGCGCTGTAAACTACCGGCACCATTACATTCAATAAGCAGTACGTGTGATCCACATATAGCTGCCGGTTGCTGTTCAGACGTACGGCTTTTTCCTGGTGTGCCCGACGTTTGCTGCCTCTACAGTTGGAGCGCCGGGACCCCTCCTTCTTCGCAGGGCAGACAATTTGCAACTCTCCGCAAGGCCCTGTATCGTGCCACACGTATACACGCCAACTGCTGCAGCGATACACCTTTCAAGAAACAAAGGTGCGCTTCTCAGCACGGCGTGATCCGGGCCACTGGCGCTTATCGCAAGCTCGTACAGAACTCGACGTGAATACAACGCACACCCGCGGGCGTGCTCGTGCTAACCCTTCTCTCGCAGCCATCCGGGCTGCGCCAGCCGCGGAGAGCAGTTCAACCGAGGAGCGACCTCGACCGCCTCCCTATAATAGCAAGTGGCGCCACCAGGAAAGCGTCTCGATGACCGAGAAGCAAAAAAAAAAAAAAAGCAAGGATGCGCGCACAAGAGGCTGCGAAACCCGAGGAAGCCGTAAAGGCACCGAAGCTATCCTGCGGTCCCTTGGCTTTGCAACGCGGAGCAAGACAATGGTAGCCTCTCCTTGGTCGAGGACGTCGATCACGTCTACGAGCGATCGCAATTCTTGCAATGTTTTTTTTTTTTTTTCGGGCCGGTTTTACGGCGTGGCCTCGCGTGCCGTACGGCGGGTATACGTCATCAAGGGGATCGACGGCCTGCTCTGTGAATGCGCCGTTTGAGGTATCGGTATACACGTAGTGTAGATGGCCGTCGCTTTTGTCCCGCGAGACATCATACTCCGTGCGCAGCTGATCTCAGTCGCCGGCCGGAGAGACGTCCCGGAGGTCGTTTTTATAGGTCGTTGCACAATGCGACCCGCGACCTATACCCTCGACGTGGTCATATGCCCTTGCTTTCTGCCTTCTGTTTCTGACACTCTTGTTTCGAGTTAGCCTTCGTACGGCGAAGTTCGGTGTTATGTGTGCTCGAAACCTCTGTTATGGTTCCTAAATGCAAGCGAACTATTCTAGCTACAGCATCTAGATGCGCGGACAGCACTCAAGTACTTCTTACGTAATAGCTATGCCGAAACCCGCAAGGTGGAGAGAAGTAATTAATAGAGGGAAAATCGGACATCCACCCGTTCGTAGCAACTGCTACAAAGGAAACACGCGCGGATTCCGCGAAAGAAAAGCCTCGCAGTTGAAGAAAAATTTGTCCCGGTCCGAGACTCGAACCCGAGACCACTGCCTTTCTGGCGCAGCCGCAAAGGAACCCGCATGGGTTTACTTTGTCGCAATTCCAACGAACTGGTGAATGTCTGATTTTCCCTTTATTAACGCTCATGTGCATGTGCATGCGGAATGACTGTATAGTTCATTCTTTTCCGGATATTCATGTCCCTACTATCCACCCACCCGGCGTGCGTTAGCAAACTTGATACGGTTTTTATTTACCTTCCTGCCTCTCTAAAGTGAAGCTCGATTTGCCTCACTGCTTTGGTCTCATTAAATAACGGAAACTATTATAAGGTTCATTGCTTTAGTATTTGGCAACAAGCACCACAACCATTCGGCACCGATGAAACATTTGTACATAGACATCCTGACGAACACGTCTGCAGTCATTTCCGGCCGTCACGCACAGCTAAAGCATCCCGCGTGTGGAATTTAGCTGCATTTGCAGGTTATTTATTAGCACAGTTCATTGTCTCAAGTACCTTAGCTACAGAGACATGCGAGAAGCTCTTTACGGCAGCCTCGATCGCCTCATCTTAGCGGTCGCTCTTCGGAGAAAACCACTCACGTAGGCGAGCTTTTTAGTCTTATGCCCGCGTGTAGTGGGGCATTGTGCAGCATCCTCTGAAAACGCTCACCCAGTCTTCTGAGAACTTGTTACGGGATGTTGTAAATTGATAAAGGTAAGTTTCTGTCACGTTAACTTGCACGCAGTGAGCGTTAAGTCTGCCTGATTCATCTTCAACTTCAAGTCACCCTTACAGTTCTGAGCACCACCCGCTTTAACATAGGAACAAGAGGAAAATACCGCTTCAGCTGAGAATTCAAACTACTTCCTCCTTACGCATTTAGAAAGAAAAATGCGTGTTAATTGAGATGTCGTCACTGGAACACTACCAACTACAGAAAGCAACCTCAGGCCTTCTCAGCGTCTGGAAAGGCGAGGATAACAAGGAAGTACTGCGCAGAACCTCATCAATTAACGACGGCCAAAGAACGCGGCTTTCCTTCCCAGCATCGCATATCGCACCGTGAGGCCAAGTGAGAACGCCTTCGAGACCGCGGGAACAAAAAGAACAAACGAAGATCGCGATGCGAACGCGCGAGGGTAATAAAATAACGATCATTAACGTCGCATTTAAAATTACCTTCTCCGACCCGAGCCGCGGATCGACACAGTCAGCGCCGCCGCGGTGTACGACCTCAGCGCCGCAATTAAAACGGCACGCGCTCAGGTTGACCCATAATCCGAACGAGCTCGCTACACGCTATTAGATTACCGCCTCCGAGACGAGCATCGCGCGGCGCGCGTATAATCGATGACGTGCCAATCCGCGGTACGCCCACGCCGGCCGCGCCGGGAGGACGCGGATGATGTTCTTCTCCCGGTGTGTGCCGTCGGAAATGAAGACTTTGCGTAGCCGACCGGCCTTCGGAGGCGCGCACACAACAGCCACGCGCGTCTCAGACGGCTGCGAGGTAGGCGTGACGGCGGGGGTGAGTCTTGTGTGTGCGGCGCGCGGTTGCCCCGCTAAGCGTATTCGTAAGCAAATAGGGCACACGCTCGCTTGTCTCCGCTCGCGAACGTACGCATGCCTTGCTCGTGCGCGCTTGCGTGCGTGTAGGCTCGACCCTGCGGAAAAAAGGCGCGTGGTTGGGCGAGCGTGCGTCGCGTGCGACACCATTGTGAGTATGCGCGACGCTTTGCCACCTGCCCCACAACCGTGCGCCGTATGCCTTCGTCGTTTGCAAGGCGGTTCCTGCAGCAGTAGAGTGCATGGCCTCCGACATCGTTTCGTGCCCGATCTTGGAGTCCAGGCTTCGCGGTCCAGAAACTGCCGCTTGTCCGAGTGCTACGGTGGGCCTATATACCAGAGGTATGCCGCTCATCAGGCCGTCCTTCCGCCTTGTGCAAGGTTTCCTTTTGGGGTCACCGTGGTACGGTGGTGCATTACCGCTACCCTACGGTGCTCAACAACTGCAATGTATCTACGAGGCACCGACGCAGTAGAAAGTCCAGCGAAATGCGGAGTGGCGCATATTAGAGCAAACGAATCTTTCTCCGAATCTTCGTCCCGCTTTTCAGGTGCCGTGTTGTCGAGTAGACAGCTTGGACCACTGGGTATGTGCTCTTGCTTGCCCAATGCCCGAGAAACGGTATGCACATCTGCATCATGGATGCGATGGCAGACAAGGAACCAAGCTGCCGCTTCGATAGACCGTCTCTAAAACACCGGAGGGAGAGAGGCCTACATAAAGCTCACACGACACCTCGAAGAAACGTCACTGAAACGACCCCTGCACGAAACGCATCTACTACAATGTGTTTTTGGCCTGGAATCTACGCTCCCAATGTACACGCTGCGCGATGAGCCAGGTGGAAAACGCGGCCAACCATCGTTTCATGCAGTTGACTTTGATAGATAATACGCCATAATTTTCCCTTATGCGATGACACCAACGTGGTTATACTATACGCCGAGTTAGACGAACACGCAAACGCCGGACGACGTCGCGCTCAAGGAGGGTCGGAAGTACATAGCGCCATGTGACATAAAGAGTAAAGGCGCTTTTCTTGTTCTACTTTTCTTTCTACAATGCAAAACCAAAAAAAACGGAGGAGAAGGGGTTTACCACCAAAATGTTGGTTGCTTGACTGCTACACGTAATGTTGTTGTTGTTGTTGTCTGCCTGCTCATGGTGCAAGAGGTGTGAATCACGGAGTATGTGCTGGTGTAATGGGACTGAGTTGTTTTGCTCCTGACGCGAAAGGGAGTGTTTCAGTGTATAGGTAAAGGCCACGTTACGTGTGACGTGGTGAAGAGTAAGTAATGGATCGAGGCTTCCTTTCTTCTGTCACCCCACCATGACCACACTAAAGACAAATTTAACCGGCCAGCTATTGCTTTACTTCTCTACTCAGTGGACAGATTTCTCTGAGTACAAAGCCCCTTGCCGTCCCACCCTCATCTTTAGCGAATGTATTTACAGCACGATGCAGGCATTATTTGGCATTGACGTCAGTGTACTTAAGTAAATAAACCCTGTGAGCGGGAGAACCGTATTTCAAACACCTTGCCTCAGCTAGCAGGGGCAGAAATGATCTCGCTGGCTGTGCCTTCGCCTTTCAGTATTGAACAATTCGCTGTCATTGAGTTCGACATGGCATAGGTGCTGCTGTTGTGAATGATGGTCAATTACGTTTGAAAAAGATAAACTCTTCATGCGAACGCCGCTACAGGGAAGAAAGCGGTGTACCAGAGGGTTTACGATGCTTTGTGTTCACCTTTGATGCTTCACTTCCTCCTGTAGGTACAATATAACCAGCCAAGCGGAAAGTCATACTAAAGTACAATGCCGTCTTTTAGAGCTATTTTCCGCCTACCAAACGGCAATTGTAACGATGTGGCCTGAGGACAAAAGCTCCAGATAAACAGCCCACTTCCGTCAACAAAATAGATCTCTTATGGCCGAGAGAGCGAGTGAAAGAGAGAGAGAGAGATCTAGAGATTTATTTCACTTGAAGTCTGGATTATAGATATTGGTGTAGTCGTCTCAACGAAGTCCCTTTTTGTGTGCTGAGCCAGAAGGGTTCCACAATGTTCTTGATAAGCTTTCAGTATAGGAGTGATCGATTCACCACGAATTAGGCTCCGACGTTGAGGACAGGAAGCAAGTCTCGCCGTGTAAGTTGATATGGGTGCAAACGCTCAGCTCGTGTTCAGTGTTGATACAGCCCCGGTAGTGAAAACAGTGAAAACTGCCAGGGATACTGAACAAAACCTTCTCAGAAGCCCCCGCTGGGAGAAAGACACCTTGCTGAAAAGTGAAAGTGTCAGCCCTGGTACGTGCAAGCAAGGCTTTCTGCTTCGGGCGGTGGTGATTGAAATGATATGAAAGGAACCCGAAGTGAGCAAAAACGAGTAAACAAATTTCAGTGCCAACATCACTCACAGCGCGTACATAGACGGGGACCAAAAGAACGCCGAAGACAAGCGCTGACTTCCAACTGATTTTTATTTTGAGTAACACGCATATATAGCAAGACACCAGGACAAAAGCGCTCCCCCCCCCCCCCCCCCAAAGCCCAAAACCGACATAAGTATGCATTCAAAATTCAAAGGAACCATGACCACCTCCTTAAGATGAAAGAACGCGCATGTGCGACCTCAGAAAAGCAAGTTCTTTTTCTGTTAATGCAATTGACGGCTCCCTAACCGAGTCACCTTGAGCGATCACCTGCAGTCACCTGCGGTGATGTTTGCAATGGAATACCAACTAGATCGTACCCAAAACCCTGCTGCAGTAAACAAATTCCGGCAGAACCTATCTCACGACGAATGCCGAGGTAAATGCGATTAGCATTAAGGCAACGTGACAGCACTCCGTGTTGCCAACGCCGACACGCGTCATGCACGAGGCACGTGTGCAACTGGGCTCCTCTCTCGCGCTTCACACTTTGGGTTGCCAACCGTCCCGAGTTTACCGGCACTGGTCCGACATTTAAGTAAATGCCCCCTTGTCCCGACATCATGACCAACTTAGGACGGCAAATGTGCCCACTATTATTTTATCGGATAGCATTAAATAGATCAGATTTCATCTTTACAGTGCTTGACACCTCATTCTCACATTCGATTTTTTTTTTTTTGCTGCATTGTCATGAACCTAAACGCGGTTTCGCTTTTGTCGTGGTTCTACCCCTATGAAAATGATCATTGCCTTTATGTTTCTTTTATGTTTCCTTCTTGTGCCCTATGTGACCTTTATGATTCCTTGTCCTTTGTGTGACCTCCGGGACGCCAACTTTGTGTGTACCACATGTTTACTCATCCTAACGTATACCTCGAGGAAGTGACCTTTATTATGCCTCTAGGATGTGTCCTTTATGTTTACGGCAGGATGTTAACAGGGTGTGTACTATGTGTTACCTGAGTGTACACTTGAGTGCACATGTAGGTGACATAGAGTGCACATAACAACTGCCTGTACATATAACACAGGCAGATATATCTGTACAGCGTGACAGCCATTGATACACTCTGCAGAGTCATTGTAATACTAAATCTTGACTTATCCTTTCATTTGCCCCAAGAAAACAACCCTTATTATAATTATTGTAGGGTGTGCCCTTTGTGTTTACGGCGGGATGTTACCTAGGTGTGCACTTCAGTGCATACGTAGGTAACATACAGCATTAATTCATGTATGGTGCGCATGCACTCTATATATGTTACCTACATGTGCACTTGAGTGCACATGTAGGTAACAGAATGTGCGCAGTGAGCATCTTTTGCAAATAGTACAGTTAGATCTATCTGTACTAAATGTTAGTCACTGGCAGATTCAGGGAAAAGGCACTGCTTGCCCCCCTCACACTAGACATGCCGACCGGCACTAATTGTGCCTATATGTGCGGAAAATTGAGCATGCCATGAAATAGGATGGTGTATATAATGATTTATGTTATGCATTCTCTTAGTATATAAAGTATTTCTTACATTTTCAACCTGCTATTCTCCAGTAGCAAGCCAGATGCAGAAATCTGCAGTATTTAACCTAATATGCAAGAATTTTATGAAAGTTTTGTGCCAGCTAGACCATCAAATATAGTTGATTGAATGTTTAAGACGCTTCTCATAGCAGGCGTCTTTCAGATGCTCCGCTTCGCCTCCAGTTTGGGAAATAATCTGCGTAATTTATATATCTGGCTTATATATAAGCACTATGTTACCTGTGTGGGCACTCTATGTTACCTAGCTGTGTACTCCCTCGAGTGCACCTCCAGGTAACATAGAGTGCGCCCAATGATTATCTTTTTACACATGCTACAGATAGATCGTCTACATGAAAGATGTATTAACTTTAACTACTGGCGTATCACAGTAAAAGAAATGGGGGGGGGGGTGCACCTGCCTCCCCCTCCCTATCTATCTTGGCTGTATTGATCACCACGCGCCATCAACAGTACATACGTACACCAAAGACTCATGCAGCGAATAATCTCTCACGACAAATAACAATTGCGCGGCGGCTGGAGACGCGGTGGCCCGACGCGCAGTGTTCGATGGCTTGCGCTACATGAACCGAAAAAGAGGCGGACGCCTCCGCGGCCAATCCGCCGTTTATATATATGATTATACAACCATTTAAGTAGCTGTTCGCGGTGTTATATTGGCTTCATGATAGCCTCATTACACATAAATATCTAATACGTACATTACGATTGTCTCTATAACACCCTCGTAAGATTTCTTTGCAGCCGTCAGCAGGAAATGCAAGCGCTGCCACCTCCAAAGCTGAACTGGAGCTGCCGCTAACTTTCATAACGCTTAGTTCGAAAGAATGCGCTGAAATTGATTATCTATAACGTTTCTGATACTCTAAACTGAAAAAAAAAAAAAACTCGAACATTGGGAGACGCTGCCACTGCTCCACCTCAAAACCATGGTCTTCGAAGCACTTTTTGACATGTTGCTTTTTCTACGCAATTTTTTTTTCAGCCCTCGGCCTTGTCATGATACCTTTCCTCTACTACTCACACAGATTATACACAAAAGTATGGTCACTAACCAATGCAGAACCGGCGGTTGATGCTAAAAGTGCCTTTCTTTTCGAAACTGCGTGTGATTGCTGTAGCGAGATAGCAAAGTGGGCGAGTTGGTTACGATTCATCGTACCTTTAGCAACAGCACAAAAGCAATGCGGAATCAAGGAACAAACACTCCGAAGAAGCAGCGCCGTGTTGTTGTGTTTCTTCCTTTTGTCCGTGTCGCTTTCGCGCTGACCACAAGTACGAGTAACTGCTGTGTCGATATTAGCACGCGTAGAAGTAGGGCAGCGCGGATTCCGTAAATGCTAGCTTGGGCGTACAACTGAATAACTTATAATTGTGAGTTAGCTGAGTATGAAAGTTGTGTGCGGAGTATGGCCGTATTTGATTACGCGAGCATGCAAGCAGTACGCCTGTTTCACTTTGGCCGAAGTTCCGCTGCCGCTGCAAGCCAGCCATCGCCACATTTTGTCGCCTTTATTCCTTACGCTACGAGGAAATATGGTTCCACCTATTCAAGATAAGGCCTGACATTCTCAAGAACACGCCACTGGGCGCCATAAGAAGCGTGTATATGTGTGGTGATTCCGAATTTCTGATCGGTGGGTCTCACAGCTATCGCGGCTGCCCGCACACCGTCCGCCAGCGCAAGGAGACGGAGCTGCACATGATGCGCGCTGATTGGCTCGTGTCCGTCGGCAAAAGTTCGCGCATAGTTCGTCTGAAATCTCTGTATATACTTTAAAAGAACAAGGCAGTGTACCAAGACACTTTAAGGTCAATAATTTGTGTTTAAATACCAGTCTTCCTTCCAGCTACGACTTTTTTCAAATCTCGAAGGCCGTGCTTTTACGAAATGCCCACTCTAAAAGAAAATGTAGATCTCGGAGGCTAAATTCACTTGTTAACCGCAGCGCGGCGCTGCCGCAGTGTGACGGTTGGGCCACGTTGTGTTGGAGTGCGCGGTGAGAGTGCTCGTTGCAGTTACACGGTAATTGAATCATATTTTCGAACTGGCTAAACAAACTGTGATCCGTATCGTGTGCATTAACCATCAGGAAACCTCTGGACTCGTGTAATGCCATTCATTCGCCTTATGTTTCCTGTGATACGCCTGTCTTATGTGCACTACAGCGCCCGTCCGAGCTGCCTTTGTTCTCGCCTGTCCGCGTTCGCTCGTGAAATACCTGGTACTGTGGCTTCGAATTCTGGTGCGTGAAGAATTTGTTGAAAGTTGTGCTTTCGTGCGCTGGTGTTCATCGGCAATTCGACCGGATTCGCGCCGGGAAGAGCGTCGTCGCGTGGTGCCTGCGAGACAAAGGAGCCGTTCGCCGACCGCATTGAAGGTAAGCAGGTCTGACGCTTGCGCGCATTCTCGCAGCTTATGGTTCATGTAGTAAGCTTTGTGGAACGACAACAAAACACTTTCGTAGCGTATGTTGGCCACGTTGCTGTGCACATTGAGCAAAGCGTTTCACGAGGGGAATTTCTGTGAAATGTATTATTTCTCACCGCTTACTTGCTTTATGCAGTGATGTGCTAACACCGCCGATTGTTGGGACTCAATGGGCAAATATTTACGTAAACGCTGAAAGTTACTGTTTCCTCGGTAGTTTCCCAGCACAAAATTCTTCCGTAGATATGCATTTCCGCAAGTTACGTGTGTAATGCATGTCGATGTGTCACGGGCATCGCGAGTTGGCACTCGACTGCGGTGTTTTACACTTGAGCAGATGTTAGCTTATGTGAAGATTATTTTATTGATGCAGTTCAGTTAGAAGTTCAGCTTCGCGAGAACCTGTCTGCATTGTTTCTGTTCTTCGGCGTGTTCGCTTATTTGTCTTCTATATTGCACGGCAAATATAGACCGATATTACAACAGCGAAATTTCTTTTTAATCGAGGCATGTCAATCAGACGCTCGTTTTCATCAATATCTTGATCTGAAGAACAGGATGTCAGCTCCTGCTATTGTTGTGAAAGTATGTGGGTTGTAGCACTGCGTAAATAGGGCTGCGATTTTGTTGCGATGCTTTCCACTCGATGTTTGCCTCTTTTATAGCCCACCATTCACAGCTGGCGGTTCTAGTCAATAACGATGGCGGAGTGTCAGTCAGACCACTGAGGAAAAGGAGTAGCATAGGAAAGGGCATCGCTACAAAATCGCGGCCTAGGTTTTAGACCGTTCATAAACGATTGTTTTGATTCTCTACATATTTAGGTTTTGGTGATAATTTCACAGATATTCTGATGTTTGCTGCTGGTTTTATTCCCGCCTGAATTTCAAAATATAACAGTGTAACCTCGTGAGATATAACTACGAGACATCTGTACAAGCAGGCACAGATTGATGTGAGAGTCCCTTTTTTTTTTTCAATTCCACATGACACTAAATCACACGCTTGAAGTTTCACGTCGGAATAAATTAAACCTTTCTTACTGCTGAAGGTTATGCGGGCTCTGGAGTCAAGCCTACAACCTGTAGGAACCTGCTGCACTGCTACATACTGGATCGCACAATGATGCACTTGACCTGCATGCTTTTACAAGGTGAGTAAAAAAACTAGCTGCACTGTGAGTTGTAGGATATGCTTGTGTAATATGCAATCATTTTACTGTGTATGTGTGCCATTTCCAGGATTTCTAGTAGCAGATCACTTGCACAATATCTTTTATTTATCTAGGGAGCCTTCAGTTGAAGCAATGTAACCAAATTAAATTCTTCTGAGATAAATATAAACAGGGCTGGAGTGACTATGCAATGTATACGCGATACAGACGGTATATTATTCGAGCCAGATTGCTTTTTGAGGAACGTCATTGAGGAACACGAGGGTGTCTATGAGCCACCCGAGAGAAACGGAAGGCTTTGGTTACCTTAATTATTATTAATCACTTCTCACACTAATACCTGCACACCTGAATTCTTCCCTTTTTTCAGTCACAATTTTGTATTGCATACCATAGTTCATCTAAAAAATACCAGCATGAAGGCAGTAAAATATTCTGATTTATTAGGTAGCTGCCAAATTACTAGTCACAGTATGAGTGCTCAATTTTTAAAGCAAACAACAAGCCATTAACCTTTTAATGTGGCAAGTTCAATATGTGCCTCAAGAGCTCGTGGGCTTCCGGGTGGAAGCGGGTCTCCTTTATAAGTCACAGAAGCTTAATTGGTGATAATGTGGTGTAGAATGCTGCTGAATCATAAAAGTCAGCCCAGTAGACTAGTTGCAAGCCCACCATGGCAGCACAGCTGAAAGCAGAGCATTCTCTGTTGCATTGCATTTTTTTCTCCGTTTCGCTGCACTGGTTCAGTTGATAACACAAACTTGTCCTATGCTGTCATTTATCTCAAATCTTTTTTACCTTCTCTTCTTTATTACTTGTCAACTGCCTAATACACAAGCTTCCCGTGACACGCAAACAATGCGGAGTACTACCTAGAACTTATGCATACATCTGTGGTTTGTGGTACCATACGTTTACCACCTCAGGTTTTCGATATGTTACAGGGAGGCTTGCTCCACACTCGAGCCACACTGCACTTGGTGCAATTTTGAAACAGCCACTTTTTGATATAGTGTAATTATTTGTTGCACTCTCACTGAATTGAGGTTTTCTACTGTGAATAATGTGCTCTCGATGGTTGTACGAAAAGGTTTTAACAACCTGGGTTCTTGGGCCATTACTATTTCTAATATACATTAATATACCCAATAACATTTCCTCACACGTGCGCATTTTTGCAGACGGCATTCTCTATCGTTCCATCAAATGTGCCGATGATCATGCAATCCTCCAAAAAGATCTTGAACTTATTTCTATTTGGTGTAACACTTGGCTAATAAAGCTTAAAGTTTCTAAATGTAAAATTATCTCTTTTAGCCGCAAGCATACTAAACCCACGTTTCCTTATCACATAAATAACATCAGTATTTTGCATGATAGTCAAATAAATATCTTGGTGTTCATATATCTTCGACTCTTTTATGGTCAACCTACATTGCATACATATGCGCCAAAGCATCAAGATCATTAGGGTACATAAGACGCAAGTTGCATAATTCTACTAATCACATTCGTAAATTGGATTATCTAACATTTGTTCTACCTCAGCTTGAATACGCCGCATCCGTCTGGTCTCCCCATCAGAAATACTTGATCGAAAAACTCGAATCTATCCAGAATAGGGCTGCGAGTATTATTTCACGTTGTTACGACTATAACAAAAATATCCTTGTTTCATAAATATGTCCCTAATACACCACCATCTGTCCTGCCTCTTGAACCTCCTCATTACAGGTCACACCGGCTGTGCAGTCAAATTTTATGCGTATCTATGAAACGACTAATTCATTTATTACTCCGCTCTTCCAAGAGCCATTCGCCTTTGGAACAATCTTCCTAATGACATTGCTTATGAGTGTGACCAGGAAAAATTCCGACATCTTCTAGCATCGCATTTTTTTAAGCTCTCCATAACCTAACATGTTATATTTTCTTTAGTTTCCTGTTATTATTGTGCTACTACCCCTTAAGTACTGTTTCATTATAGCCAAATATTGTCCCGCTCCCTTTAATTTTATTGGTCATATTTTACTTTGTGAAAATTTTTTGTTCACTGACCTCTCGCATTCAAAAGCATTCAGTTTGTCATTTGCACGATTTTTTAATGCTACCTTACTGCACGTTAGCGTATTTCTTACAGTGTATATTTTTCATATGTATTCACATATGTATTCTAATTATTGTATAACCTTTGAGTGTACTCGCCCCACTTACACAATGCCTCTAGGGTCCTGTAAGGTATCTTTAAATAAATAAATAAATGGTTTAGGCAGAAAGCCTCCTAAGTAATGCTGTCACACAAAAGTTGTATAACAGTGCGGTATGTCTTAAGATTAATCATAACTAAATTTGTGGCCTTCAAGCCCTAGCTTTTTCAACACAATTGTGTGTCCAACAAACACCGTGCTTTTTAACCACTATTCTTATGGTGACAGACTTCTGTCTGTTTAAAGTAAGCGGTCCAATATGTCTTACTATTTCTGGTTAATGCCACTGCATTCTTGACTGTTGCTGCAATGATGGCGGCTTCAAGGCCAACTAGCCAGACTCAGCTGAAAACATGGACACAGTGTTTGTTTCTTTTGATGATGGTTGTATGTGTGACTAAAGCCTAAACAACTCGCCACACGAATAACACCTTTCTTGCTTGTGAAGCAGATGCTGCTACATACACAGAATGTTTGCCTCCCACCTTCTGTGGCATGCTGAAGGTAGTAAAGTGTTGTGCTAAAGGTTCAGTAGAATGCACACCTACAGCCTGCAACTGACAATAAAGATGTGTAAGAACTACAAAAACTTTGTGAAAATGTGAAAAATGCACAGGATATTGTAACGCCTTTCAATTTGGCATTAGAATGTGTGCGCGGCTAACTTTTAACCACATTACCTTATGGCATCGACAGTAGCGTTGCGCAATGGGAGCTTTCCTGGTAGATACTGGCAAGTTTTTGCTCGTGGCATAGTGAGGGCCTCAACTTCGGGAACCTCGATACTTGAGGTACCACACAAAGGTTTATTGGCCAGTTGCCTACTCGTACAGTTCATGTACTACTTAGCAGCTGCTGCAATAATGATTAAAATAATTTGTGAGCAGTTTCATACCTGAGTGGACTGGCAAACAGTGCAGTCTGTTTCAAACAACTAGTTAAAAGCTTCTGTGTTGCCCTGATGTTTTTATGAGCTATTTTTGACTGCTGCAAGTTTCTTAGCTGTGCATACAGGCCAAGCTGTTCTTGCTTATATGAATATTTTTGAATAAGTGAGAAAGATTGGCTTTTGTTTCGTTTTTCAGGTGCCCTGTGAGCTCTCATCCAAGCACCGCATTCCAGAGGTCTGCTGTGAGCAGACGTGGCAAATTGAAGTAACATGCAGATAGTCCAATAAACTACTCGTAATTTCAGACTTTACAAAGTATAGTCAAAACTTTCTTTTAAAAGTGTAAGCACTAATATAACCTAATTTTCCAATCAAACATTACATTTTATATTAGTAAGAAAGACATAACTAGAACAACAGCAGCACTGCAGTGAAGAACGTACAATGGTACTCAAGTGTTATACTGAAATATTATATGAAGGCCAATTAGTTTGTAACTTTAGAACGAATTGGCATGAATTTCTATGCCGTAGCAGTGTTCCAATCCGTATACTGCATCATGTAGGGAACAGTAACCTTACAATGAAACCAATGCAAAACTTTAAAACTCACAAAAAGTGCATAAATATAAAACGGGCACAGGGAACTTCATCTATGCATGTCTACACAAAATAGAGGATTTAATCACTGGGGCTACATTAAGGATGCATAAAGGTGGGACATACGAAGGAAACATAAAAGCAGTGGCCAAATTTCAACATGGAGGAAATATAAAGGACGGTAACGTAAAGGATGCACAAAGGAAGGACACATATAGGAAACATAAAAGCAGTGGCCAAATTTCAACATGGAGGAAACATAAAGGACGGCAACATAAGGGATACATAAAGGGAGGACACATGAAGGAAACATAAAAGCAGTGGCCAAATTTCAACATGGAGGAAACATAAAGGACGGTAGCATAAGGGATACATAAAGGGAGGACACATGAAGGAAACATAAAAGCAGTGGCCAAATTTCAACATGGAGGAAACATAAAGGACGTTTCCTCATGTGAACTCCGGGAAACATACAGTAAACATAAAGGACATAACCATTTTCATAAGGGTAGTTCTGTTGTAGGCAGTGCCTAAAATACGGTGGGGGGGAGGAGGGCTTGGGAGGGGGGCTTGCGCCCCTCTTGGCAGGTCAACTGTAGCGCTAATTGGCACCCATTCAACTAGTGCTGGAGGTGATTCTGTCACCAGTGTAATGTCTTGTGCGGGGCTATTCTCACGCTCCAATATTTCAATTAAAGATTTAATTGTAACGTATCGGTTGATCTGGCACGCCATCTTCCCGCTTGCCCTGTGTTCAGCGCAATAAGGGGGAGGGGTGACCTGCGTCTCCAACTCCGGCGGAGCCACCACTGCGCGTGAAGCGTTCGAGCACGGCCTCGCACGCCCTATCTTAAAGTTAATTTGCGGCGCGGTACAATGGCTAGTGAGCAGATATCTCTTGTGGCTTCATGCGCGCTTTGTTCTCGCGTCTCTAGTGTAGAAAGTTGCGTAATCTCGAGCTTCAGAGACGCCTTAAAGGCATAGAGGCAGCATGAAGTGTTCTTTCCCCACTGCTTCCACTCTTCACTACGCCATTGCGCCGACAGAGAGTTTCCACGCTCATCTAGTAAGGTGCGTTCTGGTTCGCCTTTGCGCGCGACTGCATGCTTAGTAATTTATTTAGTAAGGGAGTGCTTACTGGAATTTATATGTCCGATAAAACCCTACACCTGAAAGATGTTTAGTAACGTGATATTGGAGCCAATGCTAAGAAACTGCATTTTTTCCCCTACCTACTTTTTGTCCTTTTTGCCTCCTCTACTGCCGCAATCCTTTGATCCGCAATCCTTTGAGTACGTGATCTCAGAAAGGATGCTCCACATCCGACACCAAGGTTTGTCAGTGGTGGCGCTGGCTAACACTCCCAGGATTCTAGTAAAAAACATAAATACCTCAGAAAGTAGTTGGGAAGACGGCGCCGCGGTAGCTCAATTTGTAGAGCATCGCACGCGTAATGCGAAGACGTGGGATCGTTCCCCACCTGCGGCAAGTTGTTTTTTCACCCCCTTTCATTTTTCATTAATTTATCATTTCTTTAATTCATTTAGTAAGTACAAGCAATATCCCCTATGTTATCCTTGGTGTTAATGTTTGTTGGCTTCTTATGATGCTTAATAAAGATCGGGCTAATTTTTTATTAGGTGAACTTATGCCCACAAAAGCAAGTTACACTCAAAACACAACAATAGCGGCGAACACGGTCGGCGATGATCGAAATCTGATCAGCAGATCAAGCGCGTCGGCTTCTATACATCGATCATTGAAGGTTCCAGGTAATCGCTCGTGCCCGCTAGTCATCAGAGAGTTCTACACCCTTCGCGTCGCACAGACATGTAATCAGATTACACAAGGTTCGGTGACAACTGACAGCGGGTAGAACCATGGATAACGTTCACCAGAAGCTTCTGATGACACACACGCGCGTCTTACGCTGAGCGATAACATTTGTTAGACGATGAATCGCGGTCACCTGATAATCAAGTATTCACGTGTCTATACACACACACACACACACACACACACACACACATATATATATATATATATATATATATATATATATATATATATATATATATATATATATATGTATATATATGTATATATATGGTGGCAGTGTTTGTTGGCTTTTCATGATATGACTAATAAAAATCGGGCCCCTCGGTTAACCCCCCTTCTTCTCGTTTATTACATAACGAGGGTCTCGAATCCGGCAACATTGATGCCTTCAGGTAGCATGCGTGGGTTTATTGACCAGTTGCCTTCACCCAAAAAGATCACGTTCTCGTGACGCCTGCCGCAAAAAGGGAGTTCCACGTCCGCCGCCAAGGTCTGTGAGTGGTGGCGCTGGCTAACACTCCCAGGGGTCTACTAGGACACAAATACCGAAGGACAGTGGATGGGGAAACAGCGCCGCGGCAGCTCAATTGGTAGAGCATCGCACGCGAAATGCGAAGGTTGTGGGTTCGGTTCCCACCTGCGGCAAGTTGTTCATTCATCCAATTTAATTTCCATTAATGTATCGTTTCTTTACTTCATTTATTAAGCACAAGTAGTTTCCCCTATGTTGTCCTTGCATGGTGACAGTGTTTGTTGGCTTTTCATTATATGACTAATAAAAATCGGGCCCCTCGGTTAACCCCCTTAATTCTCGTTTAAATATATATATATATATATATATATATATATATATATATATATATATATATATATGTATGATAAAGGCCGGACCCGAAATGACACTAAATCGCTGCATAAGCGCTTTTACTTCGCTGTGTATATACAGGGCGTTTAAGCGACCACTTCAAAATTTAAACAAAGAGTGCTTGTGACAGATAGCACAATTCTAGTCCATCAGCTGGTTTACTCGTAAAGGGGGACATTACTTGAAAAAAAATGCAAATGCATATAATTGACAATTAACAAAAATGTACTAATTTGGTTTGTGACTAATTGCCTCATAACACACATAAACGTCAATGAAATCCTGCTATTTTTCCTACACACTTTTATTCTTTGACCTGATTCGCTGCCGGATCCTGTGATTCAACGCTTCACTGATACACGCACATATGAGCGTGTGCGAGTGCACGCCTGCTATACATGGGTGCCGCCCTACGAGCACCCCCCCGCCCTCCCCCTTTACTGAAGAGAGACTTTAAGGTCTGGTTGTAGGCACTAACCGTTCACAGTACATCTATCCGTACTGATATCCGTTTTAATCAGTGAACGATAGAGCACCTTTCTTGAAAATCGTAGCACGTTATGACCACGACAATTATTTTAAAATCTTTGTTGCACTTAAGGTCTCGAGGTTCTCCCAGCACATCCAGCCTGATACTCTACCCATAAAACTATGGACTATCCAGTGACCTTTGTTGGCCTGAAAGAGGTTAGTCTAGGACAAACGTACAAATAGACATACCTCAAACTGAGTGAAGTTGCGAAAGAAAGCTAATCGCTTAAAAAAAAATCATGTCCAGGCATTCAGATGCGAAGACGTAACCACAGTCCTCGCCTGCTTGGGCAAAGTTGGAAGATTGTCTTTGTGCCTGCAGAGTATACCGCTTGCGTATCTCCACCTCGGGGGCCCAGAAAATTATTCAACTGAATCTGCCTGCTACTTCGCACACCGAGCAATGGGCGAGTTGGTTCGCATTTGCAATGCAAGGCGCGGTGCCAGACATGGTGCAATCCGTGAGCTTGTGCCGCTTTTTCACGTTTCGTCGAATCTAGCAGCTTCCGGGCAGCACCCCGTAGGCAACATAATTGCAGTTTTAGTTCCTCATCGCCCGACAATACTAATTAGTCTAGAAAAGCCACACTGATAGGGCATTTGCTAGGCAATCCTTCCTGGTTCCAAACACTTTTCGTCTCTTGTTTCTTATTCTCCCTGCGTTCGTACGCTGTCGCTTCCCTTGAGTAGCGCGGAAGCTATGCTCCTTGCGCGGAAGTGTTCTTTCCGTAACGAGAATTCCGTAAATTCCGTAATTTCCGTAAATTTCAGAATTCAGCAATCCCGTAACGAGCGTAGATGTGGTCCGGACATCACTTTTAGCTTCTTTTTACTTTCTTCTTCTTTTTTTCCCATCCATGACTGTAAAGGGAACTTCATCACTTTCATGACGTCCGTACTCGCGGTTATCAAGGTCATTTTTACGAGAAATTCTACTTGGGCTAGTTTGTGCATCTCTTACATGAGACACGGACACACGAAGCAGCGGTCGTCGCGGATACGCTGTGCGTCAATCCGAACAAGGCAGGAGTTTCATAGGAAGCTGAAGACGACACCCCCGTACAAGCGAAGATTCAGCTCACAACGGCGCTTGTCCTCGTCAGGATGAAGACACGTGTCCATGTCGAAACGTCGTGGTCTTCAGGCTGGGGGCTTCTCACATTCGGCGATTGTAGATGAATGTGCTCGCGGTGCGCTCGCTTGCTTTGCGCTATATACCCGTCACGTAAAAGATATCGACGTCGTGTTTCATTGACAGCTGCCAGAGAAGAAACCTCAAATTGTCTCGTATCTCGCGTCGTCGTTCAAACGTCAACGCTCTCGTCGTCGTGCCGTTGTGCCCGTCACACCGTCGTCGCTAACCTTGCCGTTGCACTAGCTACCGCTTCCGTGGGTCACAGTTCAGGCTTTTCTTTCAATGGCCGCGAATTTGAATGGCCAACGGCCCCGGAGAGCGGAAGAGGTCGGGCTAATCAATGCGATCTCCGTGTGACAACTCAGCAGCGTCCGCTGCCTCCTCGACCGTAACGAGGATGACCGCAGCAAGTGTGCGTTCGGACACACAGGCACGTAGCCCGTGAAAGCGGGCGGTGTTGGGCGGTGTGGTGAGTCGCGGCACCGCGTCTCTGGCTACCCGACTGGGGCCATCTTCCTTTCTCTCTCTCTTCCTCTCTCTCACAGCAAAACCCGGTCTTCCGTGGGGGCAAGTGCGTCCTCTCCATTGGCTCAGCGCAGCTCTCCCTTTCCCAACGGGAATTTTTCAGGAGCGCCTTCGTCCCCGTCTCTGACGGATGATACGGCGGCCTGAGCAGCTGTGTCAGTTGTACCCGCCGGTCGGTCGCACAGCACGTACCCCTTAGCCGCGACGAGAGCCGGTCGCGTGCATACCGGCGAGAGGAACCTCGCAACTTACACACTCTCGCGCCTCGAGCCAAGACGACAAGGGCCGAGCAGCCGCGGTGGCAGTGAGAGCCTTGCGCGCGTACCGGCTCGCCGTGGGTGGTTTCCTTGCTCGCTGGCTGTGGTCCGCGCGCGCTCTCCATCCCGTTACTATTGCCGATGCGTCGCGGCATTCATTAGCGAGAGCGCGCGTCAAGCTAGGGCGCCCGGGAGATATCGCACCATTCGTTCATCTGTGATCGGCGAGTCCTACCGTCCCCCCCCCCCACCCGGATTATACGTGATCTTCGCAAGCTCTTCTTGCCCTTCGCCGGATGAACTTCTCTCCGTCCTTCGAGTGGGCCCTGCGTGAGTCGAATGTGTGATCAGTGAGACCACGGTGCTACCGAGTGACCATCTGAGGAAGGCCAAGCAGCGTCGTCGTGGTCAGTGGATTATACGGGTGCGTCTTTCCTTCACTCCTGCGTTCTGTTTGTTTTGGGGTCGGTGCAACCGCACAGTGCCGGGGGAGCTAACGCCGAACGCATCGGGGCGCCCTCGCCCGATGGTCGATAACGATCAGTGGCCCTCGCTATCGATCAAGGCGACGTTCTTGTAAGGCGTATTGATTTAATCCGACCCATTCAAGAAAGGACCTCTTCGGTCTTCTTCGCGATCGCCCATAGCTGCGTCAACTGACGCTTTCACCTCGGAAGCGGTGCTTGTTTACATCGGTAGTTCCGTGTACGCTGTTATTCACTGTAGCGCTACGTCTTCATCGCGCATTTTGATGCCGCTAGATTTCAATTTTTTTCTGAAGCTGCTTAGGAATGTTTGACCTTCGTGTGAAATAGATATTGCAACTGCAGCTAGAACTCTTAGGTTAATCGGGCTTAAGAACAAATTGCGACATTTACGCTTTTTACTCTCGTCACGAAAGAAGATTTTTCGCGTCGCCGGTGTACGTAGTCGCAACTTGAAGTGACTGAAGTAACGTTCTTTTGTTAGGGGTGTATTGAACTGTGGAGCACTAGTTCTGCACCGGCCTACGTAACTGACTCTGCGATTAGAGTGTGCGGGGAGCAAGTAGCTTTCAATGCATCGCAAGCCGTCTTCGATAAGTCCCTCCGCTGCACTGTCAGCTATCTTAAGCGTACCTGGGCTTGCAGTTCTGAGAACACACATTAATCAGCGCTGCGTGCACCTCCACATATAGCGTCCGGCTATCTGCAAGATAAGCTTCGAAAGTGATAGCTCTCTAGAAGTTGATGATTACGGTATTCACGAACGAAATAACGGGACACATTTTGCGATTACCATTTCCCTGTGCCGCTGTCGGACCAGTATAGGGATGGGATTCCGAACCGGCTCTGGAGACCGACGTCGGTTTTCATGCAAGTTTTCTGCACCGCGTGACCGCGGAGAGCTCAGACAAAGAATGCTTCGCAGAAAGCAGGGGCCCATCATTAATAATCGAAGTCCGCATACATTACTTGTCCAAAGAGCGTGGGGCTTCGATGATTTAGTCGTCCTTTCGTGACTTAAGCATCTTATTGCTTGGCCAGCGCTTCTACACGAAGCCAAGAACATCGCTATTATTTATCAGCTACGGGCTTGCTTTCCATGGGCTTGTTAACGCAGCTGAAAGATATTCCTTTCGCAGGATTTGTTTAACGACATGGTAAATAAAGCCCGCCATGCAAGGCGTTATTGATAAACGATTACTTCACATTCATACAATAGAGAACTGTTCGTCCACAAAGGATAGTCGTGCGCCTGTGTAATTTCTTTGGGCCAGCATTGCAATTGTTCATAACTCGTGGTGTCCGCCACCCGTTCGTAGCCAATCGGTTGTGAGGTCTTCATTTTCAGCTGGGTAGAAGCGAGCGGGAAACGTCATTACCAGGCCGACTCAAGTGCATCGCACGACGTCAGCCTTCCTCTCATATCTCCGCCTGCCCTGTCGTGTGTGAGGCGAACCAGTCCTATGCCAAAGTCGTAGCTTATTCTTCTCAAAGCAGTGATAAATGAAAGTATGTGCGGGTCAATAAAAACTCATGTGAAAGCTGTGATCGCGGATACTATATTTGGCATCCATAATAGAATTATGTTGTAAGCTCATCCACGTTTTCTCTTTCTTTTATTTTTTCTTTTTGAGACGATATACGGACATATTGGCGCATAGATGTAGCGCCGGTTACCCATATAACATATATAGCTACAACACATAACGATGTACAACGTACAGTCAAAACAAAGTTGTGTTGTCACACACAAGTCGAGATAACAGCACGACATTACACAGACACACTGAAAGCAATAATGCGAACAATATCGCATAACAGAGGAACACTCAAGCAACGATGCGAAAAGTGTACTGGTTGAACATGAACATTCAGCGTGCAAATATTTTGCATACAAAACTTGGTAAACAGAAATGTCATGGCACAACAGCGATAACAATCAGAACTTCTTTCTGACACACATACATAGTGTTGTGGTTGCGGTGTCTGCTGGTGCAACTGTAAATATCCCAATTCGATAACTCCTGTTAATCCCCCGCCTCTTTGCATTGCATTTACTTTTCCTCGGAAGTTATTCTGTTACTCAAGAAGACCAAGTGCTTACTGATATGTGTACTATGTAATACACGGACCGTCCAATTCTCTGTTTTCTTATCAAAGGTTAACATGGATATCATCTATCGCCGTTTGCGATCCAACCCGTACTGACGAATTTCATTCTCTTTAGCTGCGCCTGTCATTTTATGGGCTACCTTTGGTTTGCTTAAGAGGTCTAACCGTAGTAAGCTGCAACCTGTTTCCGTCACTTCAGAGATAAGTCACCAATAAGTTCTGCGTTATTCTCCTACAAACATTACTAAAGGAATCTGACGCTAGTGTCTACGGAAGCTGCAAAGTATACATGGCTGTTCAGTGAGAACGGTGGTGATGGGCATTGCATGTATTTGCCTGAGCATCGTCTTTATGTAAATTGATCGTTCTTAACGAAGTATTGTGTTGTGAATGGGACAACTCGCTTTGAGTACGCATGTGGGAACATAATAAATGCTTGCCGTGCCTAAAAAACTGCGAGCGTTTGTAAATTTTGAGAGATAAAGCGTAATAGATAACGTCACAACAACGTTTGAAGCGGCAAATAAGAAGATTAGGCGAATCCATCGACTAACCGTCATTGCCACGGTAGTGAAAACGATCGCAGCGCCGAGTTCCCTCTAGTGATTTTTCTAGGAAACTGTCATTATATCGGTGTTATCATCTTCAGTCGCATTGAAACAGATTATTTGAGTTCGATTGGCTTGGAACTGCCGTTTCGAATGCACTGGGAAGATCTGGCAGTTTCAGTACGCAGCAAGCGACAAGTGCGCGTGCCACAAAGCGTGCTTGTGCAGGTCGTTGCTTCATGTATGCTTGCGTTGCTTCAAGACATATAGCATAAAGCCAGAACGTGTAAGTTAGGCAGTCTTACTACTGCGTATGCGAACACACCTACGTAGGCAGGAGCATTACAGGTCCGCAGTATGTCTGCGCAGTACATTCAGCGCACGCGGGTCGGACATTTGTTGTTTTACGCGTGGACGCTATATCGCACGCTATATATATATATATATATATATATATATATATATATATATATATATATATATATATATATATGGAGATTACGAGAAATCAACGTGTATAATCGACTAATTAACGATTACTTACTAACTTTTAAATTAATTACGTTACAAACAAATTGCAGTTTGCGAATCGTAGACGGCGAGTTCTCAAGGCGTATCCACTTGGAACGAATTTTCAGGATAGAACCAGTTTCGAGATATTCATTCACAAGGTGTGCAACAAAACACGTGGACATTCCAGTTCCTTTTGTGTTTCAATGCATAAAACGACGGTTTGTTAGCGAAGTAAGTGGAACGATAAGGCATTTTCTTCGGAAGTTTCACGGCACCTTAAAGTCGTTTCAAGTGGATATATACGCTCTGCGATCTCACCGGCTCCCACCAATATCGAGTGGCATCCGCCGGTTATTCTCGCGATTGACCTTTTTTTTTTCTTACCTCGGAGGTACTCCACAGGTGTGGTTTCAGACCCACGAGGAATGGATCTGTAGCTTCATTCTTTTCGATGAGAAACTCCGCCGTCTTTTCAACGACTCGTTTAGTAGCCAGCTCGCCGCAAAGAGAACACTCTCGCTACCTGCGTGCAGGCGTCGACCGAGCCCTATGTCCCTTACATTCTCAGTGTCTTGGCTCTGTGTCGCACAGCCGACCAGAGCATGTCGCAGGACGATAAGGTTCTGAATGTCCTGAAGGATGTAGCTGACGACGCCTTCAATATACTTGCATTCAACAACGGTGCAAGCACTTACGACATTATCAAAGAATGCCGCCGCCTCTCCCAGTGCTTCACGTGCCTACCCAAAACGGCTGCGACGTCGCATCGTCTTGTCTTGCGACGAGCTCTCACACCAGCCTTTCCGATACGACAACCACAGCCACACTGTTCGTCGTGAACTCGAGGTGGCCTAGTAAGCATCCAAACCAATAATGTTACGTGTAATTCAGGTACGAGGTTATATACGAGGTATGTTTGCATATTTATTCAAAACGCGACCAAGATTGGGATCGTCATTGTTGTTGTCATTGTTGGTGTTGTTGACCTGAGTGGTCGTGGAGCATTGAAGGATTGGCCATGAATCGGGTGATTAAATTAAGCGAATTAAAAAAAAAAGAACAAGGGAATTGACAGTTTCAATGCTAGAACTTAGAAAGTGGAGTTTTTGTGAGACGAAAAAAATAATCAAAACAGTCATAAGAAAACCGCGAAATAAAATAAGAAGGAAAATAACTAATTATATATATATATATATAAATGAACATGAGAACTATGGTGGGGAAGGGGACGATGAGTCTAGCATCGTAATCGATTAGTTTCAGTGAGGAGATTTTGGATTGTCAACCACACATTTCTGTGGCTGAAACCATATAGAGGCTCCACTAACTAGTGGTACTACTTCTCGTCTTTCTCGGTGCTGTTGTAATCGCACCGCTGACTCCCGTCATTGCAATCCCACCGCTGGCACGAGTTGTTGCAATCTCAGCGCCGACGCCCGTTGTTGCAAATGGGTCGCAAGCCCCAAGGGTAGCGTTGGCCTGGCGGCCTGGGGCACAACTGGAAGCATCCGAAGGTCCTGGCAAAGCATGAGTCGACTGCTAACAGAACAACTAGTTTATTCTAGCATCGCAAAAGAGCGGGCGGTCAGGTCGACCGAAGTGGAGAGACGGGAGAGCACGTAACTCGACGGAAGAAATCGGAGCCTCTCTCTTGGCGTCCGGGGGCAGCTGCTCTTATACTCTCGGAGTCGAGGGCAAGAGGAAGGCCTCGTGACGAGACCACGTGACGGCGGGCACGGACAGGCTGAGAGACACGTTGAGACTAGTGTAGTGACGCATCCGCCAAGCCGGCGCCGTGGTCAGACCTCCTCGCTTCACACTTGGGGAGCTCCTCTCCCCGGCTGCCGCACTTTGACAAGCGTGGGCACACACACACACACGCACACACGAAGACACGTGGCACTGAAACACGCCTGGACGCGCTTGGCGGGGAGGCTTTGCGGCAGCTCCGAACGGGCCAAAATGTCCGCCGTTTTGAACGAAGCCCCGGCGTCCGTTGCATCCGCGCCGGCTATACCGCGCGTCGTAGGCGAAACGTAACAGTGCCTTCACCGCAGGCCCGCTGAGGCGGCCTTTACCTGCGGTCGTTCAGTGTCAATACACTATGAAATACGTGATGTCACGCTTATGTACCAGGGCTAATGTATTGTAGCAATAGGCAGGACAGTACGTAAGAAATGCAGACTGATGACAGAGTTTGAGATATGATGAGATTCGATTCTCCTCCGCTCATTATCGACATTCCTGCGGCTCATGTCAAATGTAGATGCACGTTTGTATCGTGGCTGTTTTTGCTTTTCGAGAAATGGAGTTCGTAGTCTTTGCGAATCCTGTTTTCCGTGTCCCTTCTGTGTACGTGTTTCTTGCGTGCTGCCCTGCGTAGACTTACAATATGAACAAACTAAATTTAAATTAAAGTCGGGTATATTACGCTCCGAAACCACGACATGATTGTCAGACGCGCCATAGCGCGCGACACCGGAATGAATCTGACCCCCTGGGGTTCCTTAACGCGCACCTAATTCTAGGTGCACGAGCACTTATCTAGTTTGTCCCGATCTAAATGCGGCAGCTGTGAGCAGGATCGAACCCGCAACTTCGAGCTTAGCAGGGCAACGACATTGCCGCTAAGCTACCACGGCGCCTAATTAGCGGCAAGCCAAAATTTTACTCAGGCTGTCGTCATGAAATTCAAAGATTTAAGCTTGATCTTCATCTACTGATGTATTAATCATCCTGTTTCCATCGCACTGTTGAAAATATATTTTTCTAAGAATACTCTACCACCTGGAAATAATTTATTGTTTAACTGAAATGTCCCGAAAGTTCAATTAATATGCTCTTGCAAAACTTCTGGCAACCATAAGCATACAGCATTCAGTCAATATTAGCAAATCGCACTTTCGTGGTGCTTTTTAGTTAGTTAGTTAGTTAGTTAGTTAGTTAGTTAGTTAGTTTGTTTTTTTGTTTGTTTGTTTCCCTCCAAGGGTGGCTCATATCCACTATGGATGATTGGCTAAGAATCGGGCGATTTAAAAAAAGAAGGATTATACGAGGCTTAAGCACTACTGGGAAATGTTTAATAGCTAAAAATAATGAAGTCTGATAAAATTTCAGAATTCAGCAAGGAACTCGTCCTGATTGAATTGTACACTTCTCAACAGCTGCACCAACATCCCTATGATAATGTCCTAAAGAAGAGGCTCCCAAAGATAGAATATCGCGAATTGTTACATTCAATCCAGCAGCATGAGATTTTCCTACGAATGTATTTTTCCTTAATCGTGAAAAACAGCGACATGACAGGAAGACGTGTTCTATTGCTTCGTCCTCACCACAGTATGAGCACCAGGAGGAGGGTGCCAGACCAGATCCACGCAGATAACAGTTTAACGTAGGTATTCGACATCGGAATTTGGTCTGTACAAGGTGCCTTTCTTCTTGTTCTTTGTTGGCTATACAGATATTTTATGAAAAGGCCTTACAGATAAGGCCGTTGGCAAGGCGAATACAGTGTGCCGCTATAACGTGGCTCTCAGAAGAACAATTACCGAAAATTCGTTCACTAACTTTTTATGGTAACTTTGGGGAAAGTTGCTTAAATTTCTACCTAGGAAGCAGTCACATTTAACATGGCCGTTCTTGAAAGCGTGCCGCAACCTTTAACTGAGCACTACTGCACTTGCATTCTTTAGCGTTCACACGTGACGTTACGTGACCTCGCCGCGGAGACACAGCTGGGGCGAACGTATGTGAACAGAACGACGCGAACCTATTTACTTTGAGTGTTCAAGTATTTAGTTGTTCTAGACATTAGCATCGCATGGCTGAAGAGACGGGAACAAGAGGGATTGCACCACAGCCTCACAACACAAGGCTCCCATCTCCCAAAAGTATATAATGTGCAGGCATTCTGAAAGATAATTCACTCGACAAATATCACGTAGAACTGTATATGTAAATGAATGGAGCTGTAATGTATATCACCATGTGTATATATATATATATATATATATCATAAGAAGCCAACAAAAATTGACACCAAGGACAACATAGGGGAAATTACTTGTACTTACTAAATGAATTAAGGAAATGATAAATTAATCGAAATGAAGTGAAAACAATATAATCCATGTTCATTTCCATTAATTTATAATTTCTTCAATGCATTTAGTAAGTACAAGTAACTTCCCCTATGTTGTCTTCGTGTCAGTGTTTGTTGGCTTCTTATGATATGCCTAATAAAAATCGGGCCCCTCGGTTAACCCCCTTTATTCTCGTTTTTTACCATGTATATATGTAAGCTATACGTTCAGCTAATGCGACAAGGATATCAATGACGTGAACGTAACAATTAACGCGTGATAAAAGAAAGCAACCACGTCTGGTACAGCAGGAAGGCACTACACTTTTAGAACAAGAAGTTTTTATCATACTGAAGAGATAGAGAGATAATTTAATTGAAAGAAGGCAGAGAGGTCGGCCTGAGCTAAGGTGCTCTAGCCTGCTACTCTGCCCAGGGGGAGGGGGAACGGGGACATAAAGATGTGATGAGGGATGATGATGACATAGCAAGAGGGATACGCAAAGATGAAAGCAAGTTCAACACTCTGATGATAAACATTCACAAATGTCATCCATGAAGCCACAATCAGGTTTCGCCTCAAGTCTGTAGTCACCAATTTGAACTTAAATATAGAGGCGTTAGGAAGAATCATTCAAAGAGCGCTTACTTAAGAGTTGAAGTAATACCACATTCGGGGGGCTGGGGGCATCCCATAATTTTTGCCTGGCCGTGGGACATACCAGAATCCTGAGCGCATGCCTTACCTGCATAAGTCACACATTCAGCAGGTAAATGTCCGTTTTTTTTTTTCAGCCGCAATCGCTAATTAAGCAAGATATCCAGGGCACAACCGAAACAGGACACGGCACCATTCACTTACTCACCAACGCTGCCACAACAAAAAAGCAGTACCGTTTATAAGTCAGCGTTATCCGAGGCGCAGCTTTCAACGGATATATTATCTCAGCGCCAACTCTCCACCGGAGTTCTCAGTTTCTCTACGTCTTCATTTCACGGGAGAACAGGAGACTCCAGCGGCCCACAACCTCCCTATTACAGCCAGCGGCACGGCGAACACTGACGTAACATATGCCGCAACAATTCTCACCATCGCATCGGCCCACGGTATCGCTTCACCCTTCCCTAACGCTCTGGCACGTGAATGAGACATCAACAGCCTCTTAAGCGCCGATAAAAGCGCATCCAGGGAACATTACGAACACGCGCCTACGACCCCGTATGGCGCGTACATTAAATACAATTGAGCTGCAAGGGTGGCAAGGCAACGAAATTGTAGTGGCAGTGCTTGCACGACTCTCAATCTCGCGTCCGCTATTTTTTTTCCCCTGCCGCGATCATCCCTCATTAACATAATTCCTCCGAAGACAAGCTCTTGAAAAGCGCTAATCGCCTTCCTATCACCTGGCGCCGCTTCATCGCTCCCAGCCATGCAGCTGCACTTACGGACCACAACAGCAAGATCGCCTTATATCCTATTGCGTCACGACGCGAAGAGGCAGCAGTATTTACGGCGCTTCCCTTTCCGCCTCATAAAAGCTGTCCCCGTTTAGACGGATTTTTTCCTGCCTTTCATCCAGGAACATAAATGCCGGCGCCGCTGCCAGCTTTCGTGTACCCTGCTCTTCCGCGCCGTTAAGACTTTCTCACTTTCTTTCAAACTGTCGTATTCCCTTTTTATTATTTAGTGTTCCTTTTTTCTTTTAGTTCTTTTTACCTCCGTCGGTGCAAGCAAATGTGTCCTCATTCGACAGGTCCTTGCGCTTGCAGGAACGTTTGAATAAGATGCGCCGTACCGCTTCCAAACGTACGCCGCAGCGCCGTCCAGGCTTTTGAGACTCCTCTCGTTTCTTTCCTTCCTTCTTTCTTTCTATCTCCCTTACTTACCTACTTCCTTTTCTCTTTCTTTACTTTTCTCTCTACCTATTTCTGAAGCAGTTGACTCCGTCAGCTCAAAGCCAAATAGCTGCTTGCTGAGCCGGCCACACACACTTAGCGATGCGCTATGGAAGTCTCGTAACCGGTGCTTCCGCCGATGCGACCTTGCTTTGCTATGCCGCGCGCGTCTCCGAATGCGTGCTTGTCAAGGACCGCATGGCGCGCAGCGATTATTCAGAGAAAGAGAGACCCCGTCCGCGCCGAAGTACTAAGTATATATACCCACGCCCGCAGCGCATCGCGCGGTAGAGGAACCGAAGAAGCCGAAAGAAGAGCGAGAGAGGTGGGTTGCACGAGGACGTCGCATTCCGGAGTCCGTGGGACCGAGCTGTTGCGTGACGACGCCGCTATGATCCCGCAGGAAAGAAGCTCTTCGAGCAGGAAAACGAAGGGGGAGAAAAAAAAGAAAAGCAGCGTGCGAGCGAAAACGAAATGGAAGGCTGACCCAGACTAATCGTTTAACGTGTCACGAGTCCGCAGTTTCTCCGAAACGCAGCTTGATGTGCCGCTCTTCCTGCGTCTCTTTCTTTTGTCACTGCTCTTTTCTTGTATCCCTGTTCGTTTTTATTTACTTTGTCCTTTTATTTACTTATTTCCTTGTCGATGTGCATTTTTTTCCGCGGGCAGCGTAAATGCATTACGTGCGTCTGCCAGCAGGGTCACGAGGGAGCGTGCCCTTTACCCAGAAAACGAAAACTTGCCCGTTTGCTTGGCTAGGCATTTAATTATTGTTATTTTTATTACTATTGTGATAGCAACTGCACGGACACTCGAGGCGCGTTGGCGCCGCCGCCGTCGTGCTGTCCTGGTATACCGACGGCGCATGCGCAATGCGCGCGTGTGGAGGGGAGACGCGCCGTGGGTTTGACTGTCCAAAAAACGATGAAACCAAGTAAACGCACCGTTTTACGCTCTGCTCTCTGGGCTCTGCAGCGGAACCGAGGCAGCGTCCCGGCTGCCATCGTGAGCGTTGCGCGCACACAGATTGGTGTTTCTGCCGAGAAGTCACGTGCACATCACACCGTAATGCATATACACTAGATGAACGGACTGGATAGTAAACGTCAAGCTAAATCTATCAACATTTCCCTGCTTCCGGCGCAGACGAGTGCCGACGGTTTATAAGTCGGTATCATCCCGTGCACCACCGAACCGCGACCCCTGTAAGGCCGCTGCCGGCGTTCCTCGACGTGCAAGCGTTGTGAGGCACCTGCTGCTTGTTGTTGTTGTCGTTGTTGCGGTCAAAACGTCCACCTGCTGGTTTCTGCCAGGGCTCTATACTTGCTGCAAGGGAGCAGTTGCCCCGCGGGCTGCATCACCCCGTCGCCTCGGCGTATTGTTAGAACACCGCGTGAGGAACTCGAGCGCAACGCCTAAACCTTGTCTAGCAAAACTGCACATATTGAGCAATCGCGTCTGTCAGTGCGCGCGCGCGCGTGTAGAGAAACAACGGAGATTGAGAACACAGTGACACGTAAACGATGTTGCGTATAGTAGGCCGTGTTGCTTTGTACGTTTCGAAGGGCTGCCAGTTTTGCGTTCTCTCTCAATCTTCCTCTCGTTGTTGAAAGACAACCTCTATACTCGAGATGGTGGGGCGCGAGAGACGGAAGTCGAACGAAAGCAGAGACCGCATTTAACGGCCTCGCTTAACTGACGTATTTCGAAAAAAGAAGTTGGAGCGACGAACTATATAAAGTGGGCACCGTTTCTGAGTGGCTATGCGAAGCGTTTTAGAATAGCCTGTAGTAATAAAAAAACAAAATGTAACCAGTATCCGAGCCCAGGAAAGAGAATCGGACGTTTTCAAAGCAACACTTGAGGACTGTACGTGGTAGGGGGGAAAAAGGAGGGGGGAAGTGTCCTTTCTTGGTTTGCAGATTCTGCAAGCCAAGTGGCCATCTTAATTTCGCTTCATGTCGCAAGTTGGGATCCGAACTTCGTGGCCAGGCGTATCCAGCGGCAGAAAACAATGGTGATCAAAAATGTCATATACAACACACAATCTTCAAACAAATTGCAGCGCTGTTTAGTGAGGCAGCCTTGCAATGGTAGTTCGACGAGCATGGTAATGCCACTGCTGTTCACATCGACGGTGTAACCGGGTAGCAAACCGGTTAGGCTAAACTGGTTAACCTCCCTGCCTTCCTTCTCCACTTTTTCCTTCCTTTCCTTGACGGTGTGAATGAGATCGGTAAGATTCAGGCTGTCGCCGTGTATGATACGTACATGATAATCCGCCGGCTACGCGTCGATGCCATATCGCACTCTCAAGTAACCGCACTTAACATATATTATAAATCACTGGTTTTCCCATTCGCAGCAATGTTACCGATGCTGGCCCATTGTCTCCAATAGAAGCGGCTTCCCAACTTGATCTGGGGTTTTATACTAAGCGCCTCGAAAGCAAGTAATTTGCATTATGTTGCTTCGACAGCCTTTGAAGAAGCCACCTTAAGTCCCTAAAAAACAAAGTCCGATAGGAACCGCTGAACTACATATCGGATTGCGTAGCACAGAATTAATACAAGCTCATTTGTTTTGATCTGCGGTGAAACATCTAATGGAATGGAAGGGAAGCTATGACGCAGACAAAAAAAAAAAAAAAAGCCATAAAGGAGGGCTGTAAGAAAAGTCGTAAATGCGTTCTGTCTGAAGCCAGGTCAACATCGCCATAAATCGCTGGTACACGCCTAGATAGAACTCTTAGCTATAGCACGTAAGCAATTACTGCAGTGTAAATTAAAGGCCAAATATGCCAGTTTTGTCGCGAGTTCATATACCGGGTGTTGCACGAAATACGTTGAAAATACGTTAAAAAATAGTAAAGCCGTGATAATTAAACGATTTCCTCTGGATTGCTTTTACGACAGAGTCATACGTTTGAAAATTACTCAATTTAGTAATTAGGCTAGCACTTATGCTAATTAGGCTAAATAACATTTCAACCAAGGGGGATGCATGGTTGATCCCAATGATAGACTTGAGGCGTGCCATCCCAGGAGCTCGTAACCGTTTCCAGAAATACGAGAAGTCCACGCTGTTCATTTTTACGGCGCGACGGACACATTGACGGTGTGAATGACACTGCACGTAGATTACCTGCAGTGTCATGTAGTGATACCGTAGTGTCACGCTGTCAATTTGCTGGCGCGTTCTGCAGTTTCTTTTCCTTTTCTGTTGCACAGTAGTGCGTACAGCTAGCTACCATGGAAAAGATATGTACATAATATGTCTGGATTTGTCTCGTGTTTGTGGCTTCAGATGTCCACGCGTCGCTATTTATTGCGGCTTGTCTTACTGAATTACCACGGCAACTATACAGCTTTCCAAACACAGCAAGGCAATCAGTCTGTTGCGCGCATGCGTAAACATTTCGAATTGTTGCGGTTATGGCGTATTGTTTTGTTGAATACATATGATCAACTTGCAAAAGTCGCAAAGCCGTTTCAAGCCACAAGGACGAAGTTGAGGCATATCTATGTACTGTCTCATGATTTCCACGCTGGTGCGCCGCATACTTGAAGCTGCCGAAGACACTATAGCACGAGTGCGCCCTCTGGTACTTCTTGTAGGAAACTCTATGACAGGTAACGCAGGTGGCGTTGGTAACGTTTGCAGCGTTGGTAGCATTGGAAGCGTTGATAACGTTGATTGCGTCGGTTTAGCTTTGTTGGTTGACATTGTGTCTAAGGGGCATTCGTCGGTTGCGTGCTCGCGTGTGTGGTGTGCCAATGAAACTCTTCGAAATGAAACACTGAAACCTTCCTAAGTGACCACAGAGTGTTTCAATGTGAAAAAAAAAAAGAAAGCGAGAAACACTGCATATGAACCTCGTTTGACCGACCAAAAAAACAAACAAAAAAAAAACCGATGGAAGTCGCAAGTGGTTAGCAGTTTAGAAGTATTTTCTTCAAGTATGGGCCAAAATTTACGTTCTATCGTATTCATATGGCTGTTGAACGGTCGGACTGCCGCAGTGCTATCCTTATATTTCCGCGGAACTATACGGTACAAGGTTCTGTGTTTTGTCTATATATATTATTCAGCACTATAGCCCCCTCTATAGCAATCGTTCCAGGAAACTCGATTATCGATCCGCAATCATGGTTTTTCGCTGAGCCGGGCCGCTCGGTTTCAGGCACGTGATGAGGGAGCAAGTCGGCACCGAGACGACAGCGGCACGCTGGAGAGGTCGAGAGCAGAACCGCCTTAGACTTTTAAATCACAACGTGACCGAACATCTCGGGCCGCGGAGTAGTGGACTTGTACACACGCCTGCAGTTTTGAAAACATGCGGTTGCTCAGGCATGCAGCACGCGTCGCCGCCACAGGTGTGAACTAGGATATGAACAACACACTCATTGCTATCAGCATTGTGCATAAAGCGCGTCGTGACGAAATTATTCTCGATGATAATCTCGACAGCGATTTAGCCCGAATGTAGAGAGGGTGAAAGTTTAATGATGATCTGGAGAGGATGTAGCCAAGCGATACGCTTTGCATGCTGGCGCATTTCGCATGCGTGTATGCATTAGCCGAGTAGTAGCAGTAGTCAATCCAAACTGTCAGATTAATTTATCTTGGAAAGGATCAGCGTATTCGACCGTCTTAAGGGTAGAGGGGGCAGGCTTTTATTTCTCTGTGATCGCTTCCACACACCAAAATGTCTCAAATGATCGCCCACCTGAATGACAAATCGCCCACCCCGCTAAAGCTGTGACGGCTGATGTGGACACATTAGCATCGGCCTAAACGCTGCACCGGGTTTGCTCCAGTCCGAGTTCTTACGTGAAATTGAAATTATGGGGTTTTACGTGCCAAAACCACTTTCTGATTATGAGGCACGCCGTAGTGGAGGGCTCCGCAAATTTCGACCACCTGGGGTTCTTTAACGTGCACCTAAGTCTAAGTACATGGGTGTTTTCGCATTTCGCCCCCATCCAAATGCGGCCGCCGTGGCCGGGATTCGATCCCGCGACCTCGTGTTCAGCAGCCCAACACCATAGCCACTGAGCAACCACGGCGGGTAGTTATTACGTGAAATGCTGCTTTCGAGGCGTTTGAGGTAAGCCACTACGAACATTAGTTAGATTTGTATCTTTAAAGCGAAAGCTTTACTAACCGCGTCAAGCCGAGTTTCGCCGTCGCCAGCAATTTGACCTTCATTTGACCGCAGCTGCACCGTAGCTTTGGAAACGCATCACGTGACTCGCCGCGCCGAGCTCCACCACCGCCACTGGCTTGGCGCATGCGCTTTCCGCGGCTGGGTCGCCGCCTGACCACGTGACTCTCCACGCACCTGGCTAAGAGGAGCGCCGCGCTCACCTAGTCAGTGCGAGCTTGGCCATGGATGACAGCAAAGCCTCGCCGTCTTCTCTGATTGTTGCGTGGGAGCGCGAGGCCGGTTGCCTCGCCGTCGTCGTGAAGCGGCGTCTGACCAGCCCGCGGAAATCGCCAGGCGAGCTGCTTCACTGGAGAGGGTCCGGAATGCAACAGGCGTCGCACCGTCGAGATCAATGTGGCGACCGCGTTCGCGAACACTCCGTTTATGCTTCGACGCTTGACATGTTCGTGGAGTCTCTTTGCATGTCTAGCACTTGCGCTTTCCCTGTGGCACAACAGGGCTGGCACCGTCGAAGGATGCGTGTCTACCCAAGCCTAATCAGAGTCGTGTCTAGCCACCGACCTAGGCCCAGCCGTCATAGCTGGCTTCACGATGATTGTGTACCTAAGTATAATAATTACAGCTAAATTAAAGGTTAACCATGTGAAACTAAGACTTAACCAGGCTAAACCAAGCTTTCGCTTTGCATGTCCAGGGTTTGCTGAGCTAAGGCGTTGCCAATTTTTTTTCTCGATCTCCGATCATAGTTCGCTTAAATCCTCAGAACTTCTTATTTACCTTATTAGTCTTACTAGAAGACATATGTAATTACGCTGCACCAATGGTAGGAACTTATGCTGGTTTGCTTTCTTTGTCCTTTGTTTACTATACCTCGACGTGAACCATAGAGGAGCTCATAGACCTTAATGTCCAGGCGGTGTGCAAGATGCAGAAAAAAAAATTGAAACGTCTGATAAAACTGTGAATATAATTTACGACAAATGATAAGACGTATCCGTGCACGTGCGGAATGTACGTGTTCTGTTTGTTGAAACACGAAAATTGCCTTGTAGCGGTCAATAAAGCATTCACAGAAGCATTTTGTTCCTGTGATTATACGCATTGAATGCCTACAATCTCCGTAAGTTTCTACCAAATATTTATTGGGGTACCCTTAGTCTCCCTCCTGCCTTTTTAAAAAAAATGATATTCAGTTTGTCAAAAGCAACAAAGTTCTATGCACGAAGGAGTGAAAACGTTTCTTGGGTGAGATGGAGCAGTAAAACATGGCCTCCCCGGTTCGTATGAAATTGCGCGTCTTGTGAAAGTGACGGTGTATAGGATTTGCGTTATACATAAATTATTTTAGTGTGCTTGCGCTGTCGCTTCCTTATGTTACTTTGCCCCTCAGTATGTCGGTTACTTTCGAGTCTGTGGGCGCCTATCGCCTTTATTACATCATTGACGCCGTGATCTGTGGTCTTTAGGCGATGCAAAGGACGCATCCTCGTAGTAAAATTATTAGCCTCCACAGTATAGTGTTCGAAGTTTTGTTTATAAGCCTTCCTCAAGAGCTGTTTATACGCCCTGTTCATTAGCTTACATTACCTTACAGTGAATAGTTGCATACCGCCCATCAAGCGTTCGATCGTCCTCAGTGTCCGTGCCAGTGAGACCTCGTATTGCTCATATCGGACGACATACAGCGAAAGGTGGGACACACGCCTGAAATGACCGTGACCTGAGCAAGCCATGCGAGAGCGCGGACACGGCCGCTCTTCCGCAGCAAGATGCCGTGGCATCGTCAGCAGCAACGCAGATCAGCAGAAACGTCCTCAGACGCCTCCGCAAGCAGCAACAACCAATCAAAGTGGCATTTTGCCGTCTCAGGTGTCGCTGCTTGAGCAGTCGTCAGATGTCGGTGAACGAAGATCACCCTGAGGTTACGGCCCATCTCTATTCTTTCTTTTTTCAGGCTAGCTGTTTCTATGCATTAAGCGGCGCGAAGACCGAAAACTGTTTTCTCCGGCAAGCGTTAAGTGCTGCTCAACATTTGGCCGATTTTCGTTTTCCTATCAAGCTTGGGCCATGCCAGCCGTGGCGGCGCGGTTTGGCATTGCGCTGATAAGCGCCAGCGCATCGGGATGAAATTCCGGCAGCGGCGACCTCATTTCGATGGGGGGCGAAACGCAAGGACGCCCGTGTACGGTGCAGTGGGTGGATGTCCCAAAACCCCAGGTGGTCATATTAATGCGGAGTCCTGCGCTACGGCACGCCTCACAATGATATTGTGGTTTCGGCACGTAAAACTCCAGGATTTCATTAATTTTTTTTTCCAGGCAAGCTCTCCCCATGGCCACGCGCTGCAAGGAGCGCATGCGCTCCTATGTTCTGGCGAGCAGGCGCCAAGTCAGGTGGTAAGCTGGACATGTGAGTTGTTGAGTTGAGTTGTTGTAGGCTACTGGTGGGATTAGCCTTGCAGTTGCTGCCGGCAATTGCTCCACCGTAGCGACACTTAAAATAAATAAATCGCATAATCAGACACAGACCTCCCAATTACAAATGGTCACTCCTCAGGACACAGATTTGGCTGGACATGTGCTCCGCAAGATGAGCTGTGAATGTGCTGATGCGAAATCACAGCACGTGCTAATGAAAACTGATTTTGTAATTATTTTTCCCCTCGCTAGGTAGTGTGCTATGATGTTCCGGTTGGCGCGCCAAGTTTCGGCGCTGGTTGCCCATAGTGATACCAGTGCGACAAGTTTTATTTTCTATATTTCAGCACTTTAAATAAGTTTTCACGCACGTGTGCGAGGCAGCCCGACGCTACAGCACCCAACTACAGTCATCTTCAAGTTGGTATATAGCGGGGCCCGATGCGTCGTCTCAGCCAGACGGTCTAATGGCGCTCGATGAATCTCGACCCGCTTTGATAAGGCGCTATGCACGGTCAACGGCAAATCAAGGTTCCTCGTTCCCCCCTCCTTCTCTCGTTTCCCGGCTGGGCCTCAACGATGGTCCGGTCGGCCTTGACGTCTCGCTGGTCCGTGCGTGTCCAGGCACGTCCCCGACATCGCTCGGTTCGCAGTGAGGAAGCGACGACGACGCGAGCCATAAAAAAAAAAGTGGAACACCCCGTAGAGGAAGAGGAGTACAGAGACGAGACCGACAGGGCTACACACAGAGCGACCTCGACCACTGGTAGCTAGCTGGCTGTCTGCACGCAACGAACGCGCACGCCGGACAGAAACAGCGCTGCATCCACGGCGATAAGCGTACGACGACGGCGTGCTCCAGGGGGCTTCGCGACTCGTGCACGTTAAGTGTCACGGGAGTTTGGCCGCACCGAGAGGCACCGCGTGCGTGCTTTGCGTGCCCCACGCTGTGCGTGACGCGCGCGCCCGCAGACGCGAGCGAGTGCGAGTCACGTGTCACGCGCTTGCTTTTTGTTGAAGTTCACCGTCGTGAAGGCGCATCGTAAGGTCCATACAACACGACAATTGTGGGCGCGCAGAATCAGAGCGGAATTGTTTGAGAACGGACGCGAGGTGGTAGCGTCATAATCAAATTAGGGGAATGGGCGGGGATTGTGGGGGACGTGTCATGCGTGGAACGCACATCGTCGCCGGTAGGGTGGATGCCAAGGGCAAGAAAAATATAACCAATTGTAGCGACTTACGATTTGTGTAATGATGACACTAGACGGTTTACGCGTCTGAGGTGGTTTAAGTTGGAGCGGCGCAGCAGTAAATAGACGTTCCTGCGGCAGGCCCTTCTTCTGCAATGAACCGAATGATGGTGTTAGGGAAAAGATCATAAACTGTAAAAGAAAAAAGACGTCTCTCACACGGCGTGAAGGATATTACGTAAACGTGCTCGGATATTGCTGTGAAAATTATGAATGTAACATTCTGGTACAACGAAAAGCTTCTACCCCCCCCCCCCCCCCCACATATAACCTTTAATCTACGTAAGTTTCCCAGCTCAATTAAAATTTCTTTTGATGTGGTGGTGGCACGTTTATGAAATCGTCAACTGCACCTCCCAAAGTGGTAGCGTTTGTCAAAGGTGTCATTCCTGCAGCGCATACTCTATGTCAACGAATGAATTGAGTAACCTTACACCAACGAAATAACATATTAAACATGGTTTGCCGGCACTGAGGGGAAACAGAAAGTACGCCTCAACATGTATATTTACTTTTGATCCACGTCAGGTGCACTGGAAGCACGAATGCTAACCAGGTTGTCGCTTCTCGGCCTTTTCGCTAAGATTAAAGTGCCACTTGAGCTCATTCGGGGACGCTAGCTACAATCTCGAGGCGCCGCACCTCGTTTGGGTCAACAAAACTTATCGGTACTCAAGTTCGAAGCTACAGCATTTGGTCGTCTATTGGTAAATTTGCAGGCATCGGATGGGAGTCGGATGACCGAACAAGGGCTAATCATAGGTCGCTAGGACAGGATTTCGTCGTTCATTGAACTGAATGCTGAAGCCTGACAATGATGAATCTACCTATATGCTCATCATCGTGATTTTGTGGAAGAGGTAGTAGTACTCTATCAGAAAATCAAAATGCCGGCAACGCCCATTATGGCAAAACCCGCTCTCACCTTATCGCCGTTGGGCGGATTCCACTTGGCGAATATTATGGAACAGCTTTCAGAAAGATTCTGGGGTTTTACGTGCCAAAACTACGATATGAGTGCGAGGCAAGCTATTGTATCTGGTATAATTTTGACCACCTGGAGTTACAGAAGGTGCACCGGATGCACAGTAAAAGCGGGTGCTTTTGCATTAATTTCGGCTCCATCGAAATTCGGGCGGGATTAGAACCCGTGACCTCTAGCTTAGCAGAGCAACGCCATAGCGGCTAAACCATCGAAGCGCTTTCAGTCACAAAGCTTAGCTTGCTAAGCATTTAGTGAAATAACTCATTCCTACAGCGCTTTCTGAAGTGGTATCATCTTTTACAAATACTTCTCAAGGGCTGTCCTAGAGATAGCGATGATATGTACTCTTCCAAAAACACTCTTGATATTTGTTAATTGAACATCTGATGTTCTGTGCACGCAATAATCCTTTGCTGATATAGCTATAATCATGAAGATTATCACACCAGACGATCCCCGCAGAAGCATCAGGCTACCGGATGCCTGTGACCTTGCAAGGGTGGCCTACAGCAAGCCATTCCTTGACGGCTTCATCACATTGCGGTTCAGACTCATTCGCTCATGAACTGCCGGTGAAGGCTATGCATAAATTGTCGATCGTTTCTCCGCGTAATTAACTCTCTGCCTGACCTCGCATGTTGAGATAGCCGCATGTCTTCCTCCGTGTTCAGGAACAAGGCAGTGGCTGGCTGGGACGACTGCGTTGAAATGAAACGGAAACCTCCAGGAGGTGGACGTTGGGGAGCGCAAGGTCGGGGACGTGAACTTCGGAAGCAAGCACCTGCCACTTGACTTGTTCATCACACTTGTTCAGACCCGTCTCTTATACTGTAAACTGGCCTCCGCTGCCACGATCGGACATTATCGCTGGGTATACATGACAACAGTTAGCACAGAGCAAAACACTGAATAAATTCATACACAGAACAGATCTTATGGCACATACTGCAAGATAAACATTATGGTTTTGGGACAAGTATCCATCGCGATAAAATAATTTAGATTTCCTTCAATTTTCGTAGCTGCGAGTGGTGTTTCGGTTCAATCTTTCTGTCCTTTTATAAGCATTTGTTCGTGGGGCCAAGCAAATCTCATTTGTGGTTTTTTTTTAATGTTTAGCGTAGATCTGCGTAAATTAGGAAAAAAATAAACCTTTTGCATGTCACCCAGTATGACGAGCACAGAAACACAAAACACGGGCCAAATTTCAAGGCATTTAGTAGGATCTTCCTGTCGCGAAATGTCTTTAAACCGATTTGCACGTTGCTTTTCAAAATTCGTGGAAACGACTGAGAGGTTCTTCTCATGGACACCTCAGTGACTCAGCAGCCACCGAACCGGCACGTGATATCTTTAGTGAGCTACGCAATTACGTTTCCCCCCCCCCTTTTTTATGTGAACGAAGGCTAGGTCATGGGATCGCCTATCGCGGGGAGCCACAGATTAGCACCTAGTATTAACAATATCTATATTTACAGAAGTTCTCTAAATATTTTGCATAGATATTCTGTACGCTTCAAAAGATGCATTTTATTTAACACAACGCAGTACAAGTAATGTTGTTCTTTTACTTCCTTTTTTTTTGACGGCACATTGTTGGCAGTGAACAACGTCAGTAAATTTGCTACAAAAAAAAGAAAAAGCTTTGCAAATGATTGCGTTAGCGCACATTATTCCACTGTGTAATCTAAGCCAGTCACCGCAACGCGCATGTCCACTACAATCAGTTCCGGCTTCGAGATATATCGCGGCCAGACTTCGAGACATGTAGGTACTTTGGCCCTCGTTCTACTGATTATCTCCTCTCAAGACGTCTGCTTGCGAACTGCTGCATAAATCTGCGTGACACAACTGCATAAGGTCGCACATCTTGGAGGCACACTCTCGAAACCGGTGGTACAGTCCCATAGACTCCACCTAAGCGGGCATGCCCTGAACACTGAGCAGTTGCGATTCCGCAATCGCAACAGCTAATTTGCAGAGCTGTAGACCCAACTAGCTATTTCGTTGGTACCACACATTTACCGCCTCCGACAATAATCTGCTACCGAAAAAAATGGCGTCATCACGTTCACCGAAGAGACATAGTTCAAGTATGTCAGCACAACCATTTATTCTTGCAGTAGCGCTAAACAAAGAGAAAGAAAGAAAGAGAGAGATGCAAATGAGAGAAAGGCAGGGAGATTAACCAGAGTTAAAACCTCCGGTTTGATACCCTGCACTAGGGGAAGGGAAAGGCGGAAAGAAGAGCGTGACAAAAATAAAGGCTGAAAAGAAAGGGAAAGGGACGAAATGGGATCATTATAGTCTTTCTAATAGGCCACTCTCTCGTAAAAAGGTCAACAAAGGATGACCGACTTTCGCTGCGACGACAGTTCATGTCGGCATTCCAAGACTGACTTTTCTGAAAGTGGCCCGTCGTCAAGGTGTGCCAACGCGGTCGCTAGTGACAGCCGGTGCGTGCTATATTGAGGACAGTGGCAAAGCACGTGTTCGATAGTCTCCTCGCCGCCGCAGTGACTGCATGGCGCGCTGCCGTCCATACCGACTCGGAAGGCGAATGATCTTGTGTAAACGACACCAAGCCACAGTCGGCAAAGTACTGCTGTCTCGAGTCGAGAGAGTCCAGATGGGGGTCGAAGTCGAAGGGATGGGTCCAGTCGGTGTAGACGTGTGGGCTTCAAGCTGGGTGTGTTCCATAAAGTTCTGATGGCTTCATTTGCAAGCACACGAATTTTCATTGCAGCGTCTGTTCGCTAAACAAAGCGACGAATCGGGCTAGTTCGTGCTCGTTCATCGTCCTCGGGCTCTGTACGGCACACACTAACGGGTCCAAGACGCCACCAGCCGACTAGGACGGAAGCCACAAACGGACGAAACTGACTTCTCCGAGACAGTCTGTGTCTTGCTGCTTATTAGTCTGCGTTGCTTTTGGCTCCGCTATAGTGTGCGCCCTACATAGAGCAATAGCGATAAGTGAATTTGAATTAGCGCGCATATGACATGTACTTAGCCCAGCTTCCTCCGCCCCATACATGCCTTTATATATATATATTCCACGGCGGAGGTATGCACGGGGCGGGGGAAGTTGAGCAGAACAACAAAGCAGGAATTGCCGTAGGATCCCACTAACGGCAAGGCAGGTCGAGTGAATGAATATGAAAGAGCACGCATCGGATAGTACATCGAGAAAAAAAAATGCTTCGCGCAGGACGAGGCGGGAACAGTGGGGGTCGTCACGTCCGACGCGCACGCGCGCGAATGCTGCCGGGGTCAAGCACGAATTCGTTTCCCGTTGATAATGAGCCGGATCACGTCGTTAGAGGTCAGCCGTTGCATAACGCCCGGGAACGACGGCGCGCGCTGGTGGACGCCCGCACATTGAACGCCGCGGCGGTCGCGTGGGTTTCCGCACTAAGCTTATACTGCACGAATACCTGGTCCTCGTACAGTTTAAATGGCGTGGGAATTACGGACAGCTTCATGACTTTTCTCTATGCTGGCAAATCTTGCTCGAGACAGCATGGATTGTGCTCCTGTAGCGTTTGAGGCTCGTGGCCAATAAACGTCCGTCGGCGGTCCGTCGTTCTATCTATCTATCTATCTATCTATCTATCTATCTATCTATCTATCTATCTATCTATCTATCTATCTATCTATCTATCTATCTATCTATCTATCTATCTATCTATCTATCTATCTATCTATCTATCTATCTATCTATCTATCTATCTATCTATCTATCTATCTATCTATCTATCTATCTATCTATCTATCTATCTATCTATCTATCTATCTATCTATCTATCTATCTATCTATCTATCTATCTATCTATCTATCTATCTATCTATCTATCTATCTATCTATCTATCTATCTATCTATCTATCTATCTATCTATCTATCTATCTATCTATCTATCTATCTATCTATCTATCTATCTATCTATCTATCTATCTATCTATCTATCTATCTATCTATCTATCTATCTATCTATCTATCTATCTATCTATCTATCTATCTATCTATCTATCTATCTATCTATCTATCTATCTATCTATCTATCTATCTATCTATCTATCTATCTGTGCGCGTGTGTGTGTCTCTCAGTTAGTCAGTAAAGTCCGTCAGTCATGCTAGTAATTCCAAACACGAATATTGCAGGCCCCGCAGGACAAAAGCATTCACGACAACTTCAAAGTGCCTCACATATTATGAAAATGTTGTGTGCGTATTCAAAACATATCGTAAGGCAGAAAATACATTCCAGCTCTAGACTAAAGCATTCTACTGATTTGTTCTTCAATAAACCCATCAATTTGGCCCCTGAGGGCATGCTAGTCGCTATATATTGAGAGAAATCAGACTGTAAACTTAGGTAAATGATTTCGATATCCATTGCATTTTCCTCCGTAATGTTCTAGAAGCAGTAGAGAGAAAGAAGCTATAGGTAGAGTCTAACACTGCTATTCAACGAATTTCCAATGATAGTTCATCTTCAGTATCCTTAACGTAAGAAGTCACGAGGACGTTTCTAAGCCACAGGAACAAAGTTTAATCTAGTCTCTCTATCTTATCTTACGCTGATTCAGCCGCAGTTGTCATATCGCATGCAGACGCTGGATTTCCTTCTGAAGTAAGCACAATGTGAAGCTATTTACTGTCTGCACGTGGTCAATAAAAAAAAGAACTAAACTAGAAGGTCGTGCAATCAAGCTTCCCGGTATGATATAGTTTGACGTCGCGTGCAGTGAGTACACCATGAACACGGAAGCTCAACACTGGCCGGCCCGTATAACGTCTAAGATCCCAGGCGATGCTTACATCTGATTGCACTTCAAAGGAGCCGGCGCTCGTGTCAGAAGAAGGCACTCAGATCGGTGTGCATTGATTGCAGCGAGCTTCGTACACGAGTGCAATAGAAACGCCATCAGCAGGGCTTCGGCGAGCGATGGGGTACGAGCATGGACGGTGGTTACCACCTTCCACTTCACGCCGTGTACACACACACAGATGGTGCGTCGATCGACCTCTCTGCCCTCTCTGTACGAATGTCTGCTGCCCCGAGAATGTCTTCCTGGTAGCAGAAGTGGTGTTGCTGACATGTTTTAGCAATGGCTCTGGTAATTCACATCTAGTACCCACAGAGTAACAGACGGCGCGCGAGAGACAAGTGGACGGAACGTAGAACTCTTCGACTCGAATATCGTGTTGCGAACATCATCGGGCCTCTCGTTAAACGTAACCACGTGGTAGTGCTAGGTGCGTTTGCTGCTTGGAAAAGAATTATTATACTTTGTCTTACAGGGCCGCAAGAATAAACGCCACGCAAATAACGTGACACAGACGTGATCTTGCGTTCGTCGTGTTTTATGTGTGGTGCCTGTTTTCGGGCTGTGTAAAAACGAACGCATAATCAACTCCCCCCCCCCCTCCCCCAATTTAACTAGCAAGAAGTCCCTTAGAAAAAGATAATTTTGCTAAATGATGATCAGAATTTTTTGAGACAGAACGCGTCGGCACAATACCACCAGGATGGAACAATGCTTAAAACCGGGCACTGCATACATTATATTCTTCAAGTCCATGGGTTGTTCTAGCCCGCATAGACGAGAATGCGGCATTGAGCTCAATACGGATCGAGCTCAATGCGGATCGGGCCTGTTCGCGATCAAAATTGACCCTGTGACACCACTATTAATTGCACGGTTTAGACTGTAGTCGTACGTCACCTACGATATACCCCCTATTTCAGCTAAATACAAACAAGGCGCCTTCTTTAGATAACCGCATAGAGCCCGAAAACCTACTATATACGTGTTATTTTGCAAGAAAATGTAAGGGAAATAGGTATTCAGTAATTATTTATCAAATCTAAATTTGCCTGCGAACTTGAAACTTTCGACGCATATTACCCCGATATAATATTGCTAGCTGTGGCCTTTGTTTCTCCCAGGGCTGCGGGATAACTCGGTAAATAGTCGCGTATAATGGCTCCAAGGCAAAAAATGAGCGCTTAGAAATTTTCGCCTAACTCCTAGTGAGTTATTGCTCAGGCCCTTCAGAATTTGCCGTTACATCACCCAGGCACCAATTTCGTGATGTATCATTACCGTACGGAGCAGGTAGTAGCGTCTTATTATTTTTTTTTTTTCGTTGGAGTGCAACAAATAGCTCCCCATGACATGCTGAAATGAAATGCTCCCCATGAAATGCTTCCCTTGACATGACATGACATGCAATAGCTCTCCGTGACCGTCGTACTACGGTTGTCGTCGTCAAGTCATCGTCGTCATTGTTGAGTTTTCGCGTTCACATCAACGCCACAAACACGCTGACGCCCCACACACAGCTGTTCGCCTTTCACTATTTTATAACCATTCTCTTTAACCATGCGCTCATTATCTTATATATGCATGCATGCCTAACGTCATCTGGTAACATTTCGCGCAGTTGCAAACGACGCTATCTACAAAATTGTTCTCCATATACTTATTGCCGCAGTATGTTGGACCTGCATTATTTTCTCCAGTGGATTTCTTGCCGAGTTCGCAATCGTGCTCAAAAGAAAAAAAAATAGAATGTGAAAAACCAGTGAAGGTGATTTTCACTGCACGCAAATTATCACCCGAACGCTAATGTTGTCGTTCGGCGCAACGTTTCGCAGCACGTGTCTGAGCCGTTCTTGCTCGGCCCGGTGAGCAGAACGTGTATTCTCAGGTCCTGCTCTTCACAAAATGCATGTTACCTCTCTCCGTCTCCTGCATACAAGATAGCGTCGGCATATCTTAATTGCACGCTCAGGCTGGCCCACAGCCCCTCCTGGTCAATGGTGGTTCGCCAGATTGGCTTTGAACTAAAAGGAGGAGGAGGGAAACGAGGCGCAAGAAGAAGAAGATTTACGCTTGTTGACGACTTGGTCTCAGCGGGGTTCCTCCCACGAAGCCTCACGACTGCTCCACCGGCCCCCTGGGGCCCCCGAGGTCCGGAATGCAATTCCCGAGCAGACGACATCGAGCGAGAGTAGCAGGCAGCGTTTTGATCACTAATCAGCTAGTAGTGCGTAAAAAAAGCTGACGAATACAACCGGAATTCATGTCCAGAGCCAGGAACCGTGATACAAGCTCTGTTTCTGTGCGTCATATCCGAGGGCTTTTGAACGTTGCGCCAAACAATCACGCCGAGCATCGGAGGAGACGCAGTTAGGACACGTAGGTGCCGCCACTGAACTGCTTCGCGGGAAGCTCACAAAGCGACGTGCTAGACAGAGTCTTTCTTTTTTCCTCCCTCAACTGGTAACCGACAATATTTCTCGTTCGAAATGTTTGCGGAAATGTAGAATCAGAACGCATATCCAGCACACACTCTCGGAATCTTTTCGAAACTGAAAGTTTTGAGAAGCGGCTAATTAAACGCTGTAAAACTGTTCCTTTTAATTCGTTACGGGGCATAGCAACAACGTGCCAGTCCGGCAAATCAGCAAGACGCGGAGACCCTCACCAAGCGACCCACTTGGTCCACGCGACCGCGTATTACCACCTCCGGAATACCACCTCCGGAATCCACCCGGAATACCACCTCCGGAATCGGCAGCTTACGCCCTATCTTCAGGACCGGCTTCCTTTCGATGACGATCTTGGTCGATCTTGATCGCGATCGTGGGCTGACGACCGTGTAGTCCTGAGAGTTGCAGACGATCAGCAGACGATGACAGCCTTACCCGCAATGACGAAAGAAATAATATAGTATTGAAAAAAATTATGTTGGGATTTTTACGGAATGTTTGATAAGTGCTTTGGACCGACGCCAGTGCGCTAGTGCTCACGCAGACTGTAGATGCCCAAACTCAAACCGGATCGTTGTTGGACTGTGTAGCAGCGATCATTGTCGATCACGATCGTGAAATTCGATCCGAATAGGGCCCGATCGCTATGAGAAGTGACCGTGTGACACCGGTGTTAACTTCAGGCTTTTTTTTTGTCAATATTATTTATATGAAAGTTCCAGAGCACTGGATTTGTATTTACAAACACTCTAGGAAGTTTTTCCCATTGTCATAGAATAACACAACGCGCCACAAATTTGACAATGCAAGAAAATGGAGGCATTTTACTAGTGAACTGTAGGGCACACTTTCAGGAACATCAGATAACTGATGACATTGTGAATAAATTCCTTAAGAAAATGCTCGAAAGTGTTGCATTGTATTTATCCACCGCATTCTGGAGGAATGCGTAGGATGATAGAGCTGGTGCTTGAAAAAGTTTTGCGTCCTTGTTTTACGTATAAGCGTTGCAAATAATTACTCAAGACTAGTTTCTTTTCCTATTCTCAGGTGGTCCCTATGATTTTTCTCCGGTTTCGTCGAAGAACTAAGGAAACGTTAGGTTGGCTAAGGGAGATGGGCGAACAAACCTCAAAGTTGGCGGGTTAACTATAGCCGTTGTAGTAAATTGCTTATTCTAGTGCTCCAGGGGGTTATGACGCGTTTCACGAGTGGCGTATTACTTAGCCAGCTGTCCTGGAAAAAACAATAGTAGCCAACGAGATAAAGTTTCGTGAAAATTCGACCATTATTAAGGTTGACATGCATGCAAAGATAAATGCGTGCAGGCGAATCGCGAATTGCGCAAACAAAAATTTTTTTTTCTTGAACAGCGGCTAGAAACCAGCATACGGCCATTATTCGCAGTATTCGCATTGGTCATACCAAGAAACCAACAATGGTTGTACCTGCCAAAAAATCGAGCCACTCGGAATCCCTTCGTCATTTCGCCAATTGTCCTGAGACAAGCTTACGTAAGGGAAAGTTCAAGCTCAGTGGAAATGGGAGGCATGTTAGGGACAATGTGTGGCAAAACTTTAGTGCTTCTGGCTCAGATGTGCGATTTCCAAAGAATTATTGTATATTCATTTTATATATGCATTTTCAGGCGGTCTACCAAGCGTTTAGAGTGGTACACTCGCTGTCCCCGGAGAACTGAGAGTAGCCCCGATTTCATTCTTTGTGAGAAAGGTGGGCTTGGTATGCCAGAGGGTCGTGTGAAGTTTATTCTGTATACGGTGATTAATTACAAACACAAGCGTTGCACGGTGTCATGAGAAGGCGAAGTGCGAAGCCGAGTTTAAGTTAGCACGAATTGGAGTCCACGTCACGACTCATATGCGAAAAGCGTTTTAATGTCCTTGGTCTGCATCAGAAAACTGAAATTCCTTAATGAAAGTGCTCAAAAGAAGAAGTTTTCTTGGAAATTTGGCACGCCAGTGTGCGAGGTCGCTTAAGTCTGCCATTTTTCTTTATTGAGGGACAGCGGCTGTGACACCCCTGCCGCCTTGCGTGGACTTGGCAAAAACAGCTTGCAGTAGCCAGCAACTGCTAAGTGGGGGAAGAGGTGAAGAATTTTTCGCCTTATTACACGGCGAAACTTGCTTTACTGCTCTAATTGGCCTTGAACCCTAATTACAGCGGCATAGCGGGCTGAACTATACCGGTATTGTATTTGCGTCAAGGCGGAAACGCATGCGCTGTGGATGTGTTGAGGCAACGAAAATTGTTCATATCTGAAGCGTTTTGAAATTTGACCTTACGCGAAGGCACCTAGGTCGACTATCCAGCATCCTTTGGGGCTGTGTAAAGCGTAACCAAATGGCCCCGCGTGTTTGTGCAAGGCGACCGAATGTGTGTGTGCGTGTGTGACGACAGCGGCTAAGCGGCAACGATAGCATCAAGGTGACGGCGATGGCATGACCACGGGCTTATTGTATTCTGGCGAAGAAGCGTTACAAACTGTACGATGTGGGGGAAACCGGCGTGCCGGTTTTCGCTTTTTGCAAGCAATTTGTTGCTACGTGGACGAGACACGCACGCGAAGGACAAGGGTTAGATCGACAATTATCTCAGCTTTCCATTCACACTTCCGCGTACCAAGCAAGCGCGCGTGCTCTCACATTCCTTTCTTCAAAATGAAATGGTTGCTATGAAACAAAAAGCCCTACAGTTGGGAAAGAGAGAAAGAGAAGGACAAGAGTTGTCAAGAAAAGAGTAAGCGTAAGCGTATAGCTGGTGGTGTAACGCGTAGAGTATAGGCTTTCCTTGCTGGAGATATCGACTTCGTTCCGCCGTTTCGTTCGTTCCTTAACAAACCTTCCCGGTCTTCGCTGACCGTGGCTGCTGCTACTGCTGCGGCTGCCTGCTTTGCTATCCTACCCTTGCAACGTGCTCGTTGCAAGCTTCAGAACGCCGTGCGCGCAAGAAAGAAATATGTGCCCATGAGATCGCAAGCGAGACACGGTGAACCCATTCGCTGCGCGCACGCCGGCTTTGTCGCTGCTATGGGTACTGCGCAGGTCAACAGCAGCATATGCGGAAGTGATCCAGTCGCTTCTCGCGTTCGAACGCAACGGCAACGCAGACAGACTGGATGTATGGCTTGTCTATCCATCGCCCATTGTCTCTCGGCAATTGCACCGGGTAGCGTCTCCGCGCCAGCTCAACCCTTCCGCTGAGACGGCCGTCCGACTCGTTCCGACCAAGCCCAACGCTAGGTCGACGCCGAAAGAAAACAACAACACCGCTCCGAAGCAAATGCCCACGACATTCAAAGCACACGTGCGCGGCTAAGGTGACCTCCAAGCACGTCGTTACACGCAGTCGAACAGAGACGCGGCTAAACGGCTTAGCAGCAACAACAAAGCGCACAGCGGCGGGCAATGAAACAAGCGATCATTCGGGACCGATCGTAGCACACGCTACACAGCCCCAACTCAGTCGATGAGATGGCCGGGCCTGATTGGCGTAATGGTGTCGGAACTGCTCCCCGCGCGATCAGCGACCGCCCCGCGCTACTCGAGCTGTAGTCTCCCCCCCCCCTTCGCTCCCCCCCCCCCCCCTCCGCCGGCGGTGGATCACACACCCGAAAACGTGACAGACCGTAGCTGTGATACGCAGAGCAGCTACTTCTTTTTTCCGTCTTCGTCGTCTTCTCTATTATCATCATCTTCGATTTTTTTTTTATACGCTTGTTCTTCAATAGGGGTGGCGCGCAAGTGGGCCGATCGTGGCCTTCTGTGCACGGTCTGACACGTCGGTCAGACCGGCGAGACGAGACGAGCAGAGAGATGAATCTTGGCGGTTGGTTCCTGCCACCCTCCTCTCCTTCCATCCTCTTCCTCGTAGTCTCTTTATCTCTATCTTCCCTTTTTTTTTTTTCACCCAGTACGCCGCATTGCACTTACCTCGTTTCTGGCGGTCGGTCGGGCGGCGCTTATTAGGAGGTTGCGCGTTGGGGAGCCCTCGCCCACCGCTGCTGCGTAATTGAGCATGGCTCGTAGACGCATGTTGTTCGTACACTACGCGAGTGTGGCTTTATCTTTCTGTGTGTCTGTGCGCGTGTATGCCGCGCGTACGAGCTACAGACACTGCGGAAGGGGGGTGTCCACGTCACGCGGTTGGCTGTCGTAGATTTATGTGGGGGGGGGGGGGGGGCGTTTTTCATGGGGGGGCTCGTAATAGAGCATCGTTGCTCACGATCGCGAAGGAAAATAACTGAGGAGTGGCACGGTTTGAAGACGAGAGACGGACACACTTTTTTGTACTTTTTTTTTTGCTTTTCTGCGTCCACTACCGGATAAGCCGGGCGATAACGCGAGATCAAAAGGTGTCTGCTCTACGTCTCACGATATAGGGATAAAGAGCCGGTGGTCAGTAACAATTGCGCAACTCATTCGGGATGCAAACGCAGTACGTCATCATCATCATCATGTCGCGCGCAGCGAGCTTATAGCGGCAAACGATTAGTTCTGTTGAGTAGACGGCGTCTGTAGTCTTCGCAGTGGGATTTCATGCGTTACAGAGTGAATGCATTGTAGCTAGATACTGGTTCCTAGATTCATTCATTCATTCATTCATTCATTCATTTCTAGTGATATGTACGCAATGCCTAGCGCTGCTGTCGCAATCTGTAGTCATACGTATAGAAAGGAAGATTGCTGGAAATAAGCAAGCGCTGTTAAGACGCCAACTTTAGCATTACTTCCACAACACACAGTAACTTCTCTGTTATATTTTCGCAGGAAAATTACCTGCACAATTTCTCCTGTGCAGTCATTGGAACTTGCAAGTTGGTAATCTTTTACTAGGATCTCAAACATGTGAAGCTTTATGCCTACCATACGATTATACCATGTGATTGAAACTGCTAATGTCATATAACCTAATCGGATGTGGCGCTGTGTGCTGCATCTTTTTACAGATAACAGCAAAGAAAATGTTGAACCCGCTGCATAAAGAACGTGGCCGCGCACTTTCCTAGACAAAACCGGGTCAGTGCGCTACCGTAATTCGTCAAATAGCCCGTCAAACATTTTAGGGAAGCATATACACATCTGTTATCATACTTTTGTAAAAGCTACCAGCGCCCTGGTTCATCGAATTATATCTGTGATTGACCTTCATGCACTTTGTGTCTTCGCTCCCCATTATTATTTATTATTTGACAAATGCCTCATGGGAGCCGCTGCATTCTGACCTCATGACATATTAACAGATATAACAGTGGCGATGGCATACTAGCGTAGACACACCCAATCCCCGGGAGCCGTATCGCATCAGAACCATCTTGAAGTACTGCGCAACGGCGCGGCACAACAGGAACGAATACGAACACAGGCGCACGTGTGTTCGTCTTCCTTTCTGTTGTGCCATCCCGTTGCGCTCTACTTCAAGATGGTTCTCACGTCAAGATACCAACTAGCACGATATTCAACTGTTTATGTATCGGATAGCAGCACCGTATAGCAAACAGCGACGCCTTAAGATGCTGTGACAAACCACAATGTGAAAAAAAAGAAGACAGAATGGAATACGTTTATGTCCTGCACGACAATTCGAAACAAAGCGACAAATCATTTTCCTCTCGTATAGGCCGCCATTGATACGTTTTTGTCAGCAAATAATAAAATACTGTAGGCCGATATAATAAGATTAAAAACTTGGAAGACGATCAAGCTTCGCCTTTAGGAGTGGAACGCCCGACTCACGCTTCCCGGTAACTGCAGCTTATGTAAACGCTATGTTTACCGGCAAACGCTAGCGGCGAATGCTATATGCACGAAGACCATCATTCAGGTGGAAAAGTGGTCTCTTACGTGGATCGATCCCGGACGCAGTGCACAGCCGCGCAAAAAAACAAAATACATAATTTTCAGGCTTCCGTTATTGTTCCGCACTTTTAATATTTAAACCTGAGAAGATTTAACATAAATGTCATGCGTTATGGGTGCGTTTTGTTTCATGAAATTTGTTTGTGGGCTGTCATCCTCAATATTCCGAGTAATAACGTTGTGGAGAATTTAAGACAAGGCATGAGCAACTTTAGCGATAGAATGGTGTGGCAATATAACACGCATATGCCGCACGTCATACAATAAGACGTGGCATATACGTATACCTAAGCATATACGGTAATTTTCGCTCACGGACAACTCCGCCGACGCGGATGCCGACACCAGGTTTTCTGCGACACGGGGACCTTAACGATAACGATATCGCGTTAATAAACCGTGTGTGCATTCCTTTGTTAAATTCATGCGTCGGGAGATGTCGCCACCATCGTTGTTGCCCCTATCTGTCTCCCAGTGTATTTCAGAGGTACAGCACGCCTCTGCGCTAATCTCTGGTCGTAGTGGACCGGTACATGATCTGGGAGAGTTTCGATTCCCTTGGTCTCCAAATTGCAGAATGCCACCTGGTGGACACCCTGCGCACTCGTCCCGTCACCGCTATCTGAGCTGCGTCTGAACTCGAGTGCGAGCATAAGACAACCCCGAGGCGTGCGCGACTTTGAGGTGTTACGTGGCCGGTTGCAAGGCACTCCGTGTGTGTACGTAAACTTTCCTATGCCAGTCGGGCATTTGCTCTGCTCCAACCCCCTTCGTGGCGCGGAAGGGAAGCAACAAGCTGCACCCACATCCTGGTGCCTAACGTGGGGACTGAACCCATGATATTGAGTTTCAAAGGACACTAAAGAGAAACACGAATTCAGTTTATACTCACGAAGTATGCTTTAAAAACTGCGTTTTAATTCATTTCGTCGTAAGATAATGTTTGTTGTAAAAGAAAATGAAGGTGAAACTTCTATTTTCTTTTCTTTTTTCTTATGCCATCTTCGGCTGGTCGTTTCTGAGCGCTCTGGAGCGCTCTCGCGAGCGGCGTTGTCTTCGGCTGGTCGAAAGAGGGCGCGCGTCCTGCGTTCGGCTGGTTCTTCTCGATTGCTCTCCTCCATCTTCGAGCGCTCTGAGGCGCTCCGAGCCCTGTCGTCGGAGCAGTCGTCGAGATTGAAACGTCATCGCAGCGCCGCGTCGCTGCTGCTGGCGACGGCCCACCGTAAGCTAGGCAACCTAGGCCGCTGCATGCTGGCGTCTCGACGAACGCTCGTCCCACCGGTGCGTCCACCGGTTTTCCCGGCGGACGCACCGACGAAACATCGGACGTTGGCCGTAGTCACGTGGTCACGTAGTCACATCTGCCATTTCGTCCTCCGAGAGCGAGTCGCACGTCCACGGCTTGCGCGTTTGTCCTCTACCTCTGAGCTCGAAGAACGCCGTATCTGCCCGACTCTGCTTCGGGGGATGTCGAAGATACCAGTCGAAGATACCATTAATTTCGCTCCGACACCTCAGCGTCGGTGCTTCAGTGTGGCGTCACTAAGTTCACCTTATTCTCTTACTTGGGACGTTGTGGTGCAGTAAACTATGGGGCAGAATAAATAAATAAATAAATAAATAAATAAATAAATAAATAAATATTGCCGCACGAAGTCGTTGGCGATAAGTTGACGCCGCGCGCGTCGAATTATAGAGGTGATGGCATTTTGGCTGGCGCAATGCAAGCGGCGTTGCGTGACTAGCCGCAAACGACGCTTGCCCGCGCGCCGATAACGTGGGACTTGTAAACACGCCTCACGTGCCGCTCTGAACCTATGTCCCCGCTCTTCAACGAAACTCTTGAAGGCCCAGGTGGGTCACTGGGGATCATCATCAGCCTGGCTACGCCCCACTGCAGGGCAAAGGCCTCTCCCATACTTCTCCAACAACCCCAGTCATGTGCTAATTGTGGCCGTGTGTTAAACTTCTTAATCTCATCCGCCCACCTAACTTTCTGCCGCCCCCTGCTACGCTTCCCTTCCTTTGGAATCCAGTCCGTAACCCTTAACGACCATCGGTTCTCTTCCGTCCTCATTACATGCCCTGCCCGTGCCCTGGGCATGGGCAGGACACTGGCGATGCGGCACTGCATATGTGGCACTCAGTATGAACCGCTCTTCAATTATCCTTTTGGCACGACATGCGTCACTGCGTATGTGCCACTCGACCTATGCAGCTCTTCGATGAAAACCTCTTTGATACAAGCTTGGGTCACTGCAGTACGTGCCAGTATGTGTGTGGCGATCTTCAATGCACCTTTTATGACGCCCACTTAGGGTAGTTAGGCATAAGCCACTGGCCATGTGGCCACTCTATAAGGACAAAAATGATCATTTAAATTTTTGCTAATGCTCGGCGGAAGTGCAATCCACGCCACGCTCGGTCCTTACGGTGGCACCGCTAGGTCGCGCAGCGTGCGCAGTAGTACGCGCGAGTCGGAGGAGCCTGCCTGCGTACATTTTTCGGCGTTGGCAATACTATGCGTCGCTGCATTGCTACAACGTTATTCGCATGTATCGTGAGATGAATTCTGCGGAATGTTTCCCTCTCATTGCTGTTGAATTTCAACTGCGCTTTGTTGCACGTACACCGTCATTCTCTTAATTGTACTTTTATTTTTAATGCGCTTCTTTCTTCGCAGTGCGCCCAGCTTTCTTCTATTTGTGTTCATCCTCTCCCTTTCTTTGTCCTTACATTCTCTTATAATTGTTTTTGTTTCTTTCTTTTGTTTTAATGTTTGCGTGCGCCAGCATGTATAGACCTTATCCATGGTTGTTTCTGGGCACGTTACATATATTATTAATTGATTCCTTGATTGATTCTTGAACAGTTGAATCCAGCGACAGACCTCGTTCTCAACATCAGTACGTCACAGCTGAATCACCGCGGCGAAGGGCTTTCTGCATGTCGACAGCGTGACCGCCGAGAGCGTACAACGAAAAGAGGGCTCACCGACTACGAGGCATGCGAGGAAGAAGTACGCGACTGTCCCAGAAAACGCAAGCGACGCACCGACTGCGCTGCCAGCTGTTTTTTTCCCTGTCCCCTAGTCCTTTGTGCTCTCCGGGCTTCCGTTGTCTTTGTCATGGTGACACTTAACTGCATCGCTTCAAATTGATTCGCTCGAAGCGCTCGACGCTGAACTCTAGTTCTTTCTTTTTCTTTTGCGAACAATGGCCGCAAACGCTCCGGCGACGTCTTAATCGAAAACCGACCAACGATTGCGTTGCTCGTCACAACGCAGTCGCAGGCCCCATCTCGAAGTGAGCTGCGCAATTTCTCAAGAGTGAAAGCACAGTGGTGAAAGGGTTCCGCGAATCAGAACGTAATACATTCAGACAAGTTGGAATCGGAGTTTATACATATGCTTGTTTTCGTATTTTTTTTTTTTAAGTTTAGAAACTGCAGGCTGATTTTCGCTAGCGAGAAAAGTGCGGGCTACTCGTATAGGTACTGCGCTTGGCGAATGATGCCGTTTCTCCCGGTTGCAATGTCTGCGCATCTTTTGCCGTCACGTTCAAGTGCTGTCGACAGCTGCCTCTATGAGCGCTGTGTTATTGCATCTACACTGACGCAGGCAAAGATTTTAAAACGACGCTTTTGGAGCACGCCAACGCATGTCGTCCACTGTCTTGCCGTTCAGCCACCATGGGTATGATAGTTATAGTGAATGGGCTTTTATTATATTCGTGCTTGTGCCTTCACACGTTCTTGTGGCTTCGTTTATTGCGCTTTTTCTGGGCCTAAATTGGCCTAAATTTAAAAACAATATGTATTCTTTTAAGTGTAAAAGGTAATACGACTCTGTTAACACGCACAATCGCTACTAATTGCGGTCGTTCCATTCGCGTCCATGCGCCCGTGGCGTAACGGCTTCAATATTGGGCTTCAGAGGCAGGGGCTCTCTGTTCAATTCCTTCCGTCGGACAACTTTAATAGTCGTTATTTTGATAAGGGGATTTATCGACGGCAAGCGGCAGGCGAAGAGCCAGCACAGCAACAACGCAACCACGGTCTCGGCGCCACCAGCTGGCGATCTACGCTTGCACCTTACATCTATGATAGCGCCCCACTACTGCTTGCTCCCTGTTCTTCTTCATTATCGCTAATTATTTATAACGCAGTACTCTCTTTAAAACGAACGCTTTGCAAAATCACGAAGACATTTTTAAGGCCGGTAGGACGAAGTTTAGGCAAATCAATATACTGCCCCTCATTCGCATGCTGCCTGAACCTTGCCGCTTGCAGCTCCCCCGTAGACACTAGCGCCGCGTACACTTCCCTCTAGTAATTGTATGAAACCTTACGCCCGGCAGGCGCAAACGACACGCGTCGCCGACGCAGCGTTTCCCTAAGTAAGCACATTGTCGTCGTCTTTCGGTCGCACTTTCCTGCGGCACCGTTATCGGAGAGCACACAACGCAGCACACACACAGAGGGATTCCGACCCACCCGACGCTCTCCACGGCTTCCGCATAACACGAGAGAAATGCGGCGCGACTGTGGGAACCTGTTTCGCGTGCGGGCCACATCAACGGCATACACACACACACACACACAGCTTTCACAGAAGGCCTGCGGGCCGCACCTCGCACAGAATGGCGTGTTGCCACTGGTCGCGATCACCTTTCCTCTTCATGACGCGCCAATATACCACCGTCGTCGCGGAAGTGCGAAAAAAAAAAAAAATCGCACGATCGCCGTTGCATACAGACGGCCCAGAATGCGACAACGATCGTGCACTTTAATTGAGAAGATAATGCGGGCATTGTAACTCACTGTCGTTCCAGTGCCGGCCGCGCGCTTCTCTGGACGCTGTTGAAGTAAGAAACGCGGAAGATCCAAGAATGGTGCCTCCATCCGTCGTAGTGGCTGAGTAGATATCACGCTTCATTGCTGAGTACGAGGTCGCACTCTTGACAGCCGGGTACGATGGACTCATTCCAACGGGCTCAGCATGTAAAGACACTCATGTACTAAGGGCGTGTTCCAGTTCTTGCCAGCCGCGAAGACGCTGTACGTATTGACCCTTTCCACGGAGCAGCTTCTTCTAGAGAATCGAGATGGCGCTTTCGGCGGCCCGCCGCACGTTGCCCTATAGCGACAGCGCGCGAATACGACACCATTACCGCTTCTCCCTTGCTTCTGGGCGATCAGCTGCCGGAAGTGCAACTTAGTTTTCCCTAACGCACTGTGCTCCAATCGTGCTGGAAATCGTGGAGCGGTAGATTGAAGATGCGTGCATTGGTTGGCTGCGAAAATAGTGACTGGCATATTAAGGCATGGAGTGCATCTGTGCGACCAAGCTCACGGACCCTTGCTGCATAAGGACAGCCTGTGTTGCCGGCCTTTCGCGATGCGCGATTTTCTCCGAGAGTAAAATACTTCACTGATCTGCCAGCGCTTCATCGCTAACGTCCAAATAAAGGACTTCAACCGCGAAAACTCGGCAAGAGTGAATGTACCGCTAGTTAAACATGGACAAAGGGAGTAGCGCCGCTTCCTGTCATAGTAAGTTTCGCGCATGTTATCTGCACACATCTACCACAACTGGCACGCAAACTCACCCACGACCACCCTGTCGCCAACGTATCAAGAATAAGTGGATTGGTGCGTACTTGAATATATGCACAATATATACGCACAATAAGTGACGGACTACACTGACAGCATGCGAGTGGTCGAAGCTGAATGTTTCGTGAGGGTGCACAAGAGTAATCGAGTTACTAGCGATAATAGATGTTTGCTACAATGTCTTACAATGCAGAGGACAGCTACGTTTCAAGCCTTGTGCGCAGTAAGAACAAATCTATCGGAACTGAGCATACCCGTGAGGATTAGGCAGAAAATAATTAGATAGTGACCTCACCGAGAAACTCTGCTGAGTCAGAAACATGACAATCCGCTGCTTCGATGTGTTTAAGAACGAAGAGGAAAACGCGCTGATCTTGATTCTATTAAAAAGAAAGTTTTGATAGCTTGGGACACATATTTAACCCCACTTTTGGAACAAGCACCATATACCTGCTCGCGCCGTTTGGACATAGCTTAATCAGCTCCGGAAACGCTTTCACGTGTTCTCTGAAGCGGTGGCTAAAGCTTCGTGTCGTCCACCCAGCCCACCGTCTACGATATCTCTCGAAACGGAGGTTCGCCAAGCCGCAGCAGTGTCATACACATCCATTGTAAACGCGGAGGCAACGGAGGCAGCTAAGGCAACCAATGGACGCGTCACCGCGGGATCGAACATGGCAACGCCTGGATCGCAGTGAAAAGGGTTAGCAGACAGCTAAGGAGACGTCTTCGAGTCCACGAAATGGTACGCGTCCAGAAGACGATGACTGTGATGATTCATCGGTATCTCGTTTGAAATGACGTCAATGAAAAATATTCACCTAGCCTACTTGACCTAATCATGTATGCTATACATGCCTTTCAGTCTAGCATTTTGTCTGAATCTCCTCAATATCTTTCTTTTCTTCCTTAAAACTTCTATATCAACCTTGTGTGATTTCCTATTCTTGTAACGGATCCGATTCTATCAATCTTTGTTATGCTCTTTTTCCCCTACCTTGCCGCCACACGGCGACATGGAAAAGCTACGAAATCACAATATATATGGTAGTTTACCTCTTTGTGTGTTTGAACCCATGAAAAGCAAAACATAGTTTACATCAGGCGCAAAGGACAGTGTGCTACGCTGTCTTGTCCGGAGACATGTTCCCCGCCGAGATTTCAAGCTTCCTGATCAGTCGCCAAATTAAAATCAAGAGTTCGACGAAAACTCGTCTGCTCGGGATTGCTCATAGTCAAGGGTAAAACGGACGCCGACCAAAAACATTTAAAAACAAGAAACCAAAACTTTTCAGCTCCCATACGGGGGCCTTATTCACAATGACAGTAAACGAAAGGGGGGAGATGATTATGTATGTGTGAATAGATGGCGCAAACAGCGGGCATAAACGGAAGGAAGGCTGCCGTCATTGCGGTTCACTGTGGTATCAGTAGTTTGGATTACTAATCACTCGTGATATATACGTAAGGTTAGATTACATTCAGTGGCTAGCACATGCGCCCTACTCCAGTCAATATCATTTCCTACTATTACAGAACGCTCGGCAAGAGCGTTAGAAGAGACTTTTTGTTTTCTCACATCATGGCAGTGTTCCTTGATGCGCCTTTGAATATTGCCCCTCTCGCAGATGTAGACAGTCTACACAAGGAATACTTGGGCCCCTTTCTTTCGGAAGGTTGTCTTTGACATTTACAAGCACGTTTTTCAGCTTTTTCCCTGGCCCATGCGCGACGTGCACGTAAAAAGAACGAAGTACACGGGCTAAGGCTTCACTAGTACCGGGAGCATAAGGTATCGCAGCACGTTTACGAGGAGCAAACGTGGCGGGGGAAGGAATAGGTGGGCGGGCAGTGGCGTAGCTAGGTCATCTGGCACCCGGGGCCCATAGGTCTTCTGTCACCCCCCCCCCCGGGTGTAGCCGGCGAAAGGGGTATCTTCAGACGTATATGACACCCCCCCCACTGGCCCCTTGCACCCGGGGCCCACGGCCCCCCGGCCCCCCCTGTTGCTACGCCACTGTGGGCGGGATAGGTGGCACTGCACTGAAGCCACAAATAAATCCCCTTAAACTTCGTAAAGTAGCGGCACGCTTTGCAAAATGCTGCCTCCTCCTCGCGCGCTCTGCCCGTGGCCGACGCCACGTCGCTATTGGCCTAATAGCATCACGTGGGCCCTCGTGCCATGCATCAGCGCCATTTTTGCTCGAGAAGCGTCTACGGAGTGGCGAGGAGCGCATGTTGGCGCCGTTGCTACGCTCGAGCAGTGTAGGCGGCGCCACGGTCGAGGAGGGAGCGTGAAAGAGAGGAGAAACGAGGAAGAGAGTGTCGCTACTTTACGAAGTTTAAGGGGTTTTAGCGACAAATGAAGTAGGGTAGCTGCGCCGTGAAACTTCAAGATGAATAGTTTCGAAATCTTTTTCTAGGTCTTTAGGATAACTGCAGGTTTGTTGCGTACGTTGTATGAGCGATGCGGCGACGGAACGTTTGTGGCAAGCAGGATGAATTGACATGAAGTTGAAGTAGAGTTCCGTGTGCGTGGGTTTTCTAAACACATTAAAATGAAGTCCTGTTCCTTCATGTTGCACCATAACATCCAGAAAGGGCAAGCGATGATCCTCCTCCAATTCAACGGTACAACTTATGGCGTGTTCTATCGAATTTAAGTGCGACGAAAAAGCATCCAGGGCATCATTCTTTATCACACAAAAGCAGTCATCCACATATCTAAGAAATATTCTTTGTTATGGCAGGAACGCCCCTATAGAGCTCCGCGTTCTACTGCTTCCACCGTGAGGTTTGCAGCGGTGACCAACAGGGACACACCCATCGGCGTTCCTTGAAGTTGCTTTACACGACCCCATAAAACAACCAGCCTTAATTCTCATAGCTATCCACTAATCTGCAATTGCAGTCGATGCTCCGGCTTTTGGGCGAAACTGCGACTTTTTTTTACAGCACGAGACAGCCAAATGCTTTTTTTTTCTTTTGTCATGCCTATTATCCGTCTCTTAGGGTGAAATATTGTCTTTGCGCGTATAGCAATTTTCTTTTAGTGGTATCGATGATGTACTGATGGATGATTGCCCGCTGCTGCCAATGGCCATGATTTCTAAAATTTCGCGCATCCGCTTCTCCTTACTTTCTTTCTTAAACGTTGATGTCGTGAAATTGTACAGTGCAATTGAAATGGCGAATATGAAATTTTTGTTTAAAGCATAGTCATCGACAGAAGCGGGCAATCATGGATCAGTACACCATCGACACTATACTAACAGAAAAGCCACAGACCCGCGCGACACAGCCAGCACCGCTACAGTGATACTGGAGGAGAGGCTCCATAGGAGCTCTATTTGCGGGAGCACACCCTAGAGGGTCTTGGCGGCGAAGCCTCTTTGGTTCGTTTTAACGAGAACGATCTTGAACTGTCCGCCCGGCGTTGACGGTGGTTATCGGCTTGTGCTGCTCTCTGCACCGCGGTCTGCTGAGCCCGACGTTGCCTGGTTGTAGCCGCGCGCGTGGCTGTACGATTCGCTTCTTCAGCAGCGGTTCGTACATAGAGAGGAGGAGCCAATAAAAAAAATTAAATTATGGGGTTTTACGTGCCAAAACCACTTTCTGATTATGAGGCACGCCGTAGTGGAGGACTCCGGAAATTTCAACCACCTGAGGTTCTTTAATGTGCACCTAAATCTAAGTACACGGGTGTTTTCGCATTTCGCCCCCATCGAAATGCGGCCGCCGTGGCCGGGATGCGATCCCGCGACCTTGTGCTCAGCAGCCCAACACCATAGCCACTGAGCAACCACGGCGGCTGGAGGCGCTATGAAGTGTACCGAAGAGTAAACACAGGTATCGAGACTATGCAGCGCATTTTTTGATGACCTTTTTGATGACCTTTTTGATGACTTGTTTGATGACTTGTTTGATGATGATGCTGACGATGATTTATTGGCATCCCCTTTGATACGGGGCAGCACGCTTGAGTTAACCAGGTCCAGCTACTTGCAATATGCAACTGCTACATGTCGAGATACCTGGTGGAATACAACGTAACATTAATGCAAAGTTTGCCCCTATTCACGCTACGCGGCGTGCCTGCCACATTGCATGAGAAATGGCACGCTTTGATGCTGATGATGGCAATGATTTATTGGCGGACCCTTTGAAATGGGCCGGTGACAAAGAGTCACCTAGCTTGCTTGATGTAATCAGGTATGCATACAAGTTTTTTAATGACCCAGTGCTTTCTTTTTCATGCCCTTCTTTCTGTCCCTGCTATTCTTTCCGTTTTTACTTCTCATTGCCCTTCCCCTAGCAAACCAGATGGTTTAACTCTGGTTAACCTCCCTGCCTTTCTGTAATTTGCATCTCTCTCTCTCATGCATGTTTTTGAATCTAGCATTTTTTGTTTACATCTCCTTAAGATTCTTTTTATTCCTCAACACAATCGCTCCATTTCTTCGCCAATCCTCCATAATGGGTAAGAGGCTCATACTCGATCGGCAACACAAACTGTGCTGTACCGCTAACTATACAACTGTTACATGGCGTGCCGCCTGGTGTAATAATATGTAACTGCAATGCAAAGTGTGCACGTATGGACGCTACGCCGCGCGAATCCCAGATCGCGTGAAACAAGTGGTACGATACGATGCTAATTATGATGACCATGATGATTACGATGATTTATTGATATCTCCTTTGAAACGGGGCGCTGACAAGCAGCCCTAGCCCGCTTGATGTAATCAGGTATGTCATACATATTTTATTGCTGTAGCAATTACATGATCAGTCCAGGCGCATTCCTGCCTTCGCCGTTGTCGTCGCAGTGGTGTCCCGCATAAAGTACAAGGGTAATAATACCGTCGCCGCGCGGCGCATGCTGTAGGTGGGAGTGAAAGAGCGCGAGATGAGCCGACGACCCCGGCTCAATCCCGCGCGTTCAAGGGAGGAAAGCGGGTAGAAAACGCGCCGTCTTCCGTCGCGCGACAGACCCGGGGGAGGGGAGGGAGGGGGAGCGCCGTTGTACTCGGGCAACAACTGCGCATTGCGCGGCCGCACGCGCCCTATCTCGGAAGCGATCTCCATCGCGGGCTGTGTCTAGGCGCGGTGGCTGCTCAGACCTTGCGCCTACTGCGTTCTCGCCGCTCAGTTAGCGTTGAAGCGATACACAGCACGAAGGTCACTTCTCTCGCTGCTGCTGCCGTGCTTCCTCACGCCAGCGTTTTGACAGCGAGCGTCAGCGGTCATCGAGTGTGATGAGTTCATGTTTGCCTGTGCGCGCTGACTGCATGCTTCTTAATTTAGAAAGTAAGAACATGTTTGCAAGTTTATACGGCCGGTAAAGCTACTATCCTTATTTCGTATAGCTGTCTACACATTTGCTATCGCAATCGAGGGTTCGCCTTTTGGTCGAAACTGCGACTTCTTTCATTCTAGCATTTTTATACATCTACTTAACCTTCCTTTTCTTCTTCGAGACAATATAACCACTTCTTGGCCAATCCACCGCACTGGGTAGGAGCCCAGCGATAGCTGCGACGGACACCAAGGCGGCCGAGGGGGCGGCAGACAACATCGGCAACCGAAAGGGCTATTGGAATCAACCCACAACATTTTACGCTGTAAAACGAAAAGGGTTACTTGTGCAAACAGGATCTTTCAATATAAGAGACGGACAATCGGCATGATAAACGAAAAATAACCATTGGCTACCTCGCGCTATAAAAAGCCACCTAGGGAAACGATTAATAAACATTCAACTGCTAGGCCAGCATGTGTCGTCGTCCCTTTCTGTCCATGTCAGTATGTTCTGCTGGAAACAATTTGTGCTACGATAGCCTACAAGCTAGGGCAAACACTATTCTGAATAAAGGCATACACAATAGAGACTTCTGTCTCCGTCTTCCTTTGTGTTGTCAATTTCTCGCACATGTTTACAACTGGGCCACCAGTTGGGCTTTAGCGCTTGCTTTCTTATCCTATACCCGCGACACATACAGTGTCGTTAGGAAATGTTCAGCGCTCTGAAGAGCGAGCTACGCTGTTCGGTGAGCATATCGAACGAGGCGCGCTTGAAGCCTTATTTTCTAATGTTGTGCATGCATACTTCTATGTTCTATTCTTTTCTATTTTTGTGAAGTCTTGCGTTATTCCTATGCCTACGTAGTGACCATGCAAAGCTATCTCTCAAATATACAATGCATCCGCTCGGTATTCGCTTCAGCTTCAGTTAGCCTGCGATCGCCAATATATCATGCTGTTTCACGCTGGTAAACCGGAAGCTTGGGCGAGTCGATAAGCCATACAGGGGATTCTAAAGCTACGGAGAACGGCGGGAGCCCAGCCTAAGAAAGACACAGCGCTGACTGACAATATATACGACAGTCGTGGCGGGATGGGAAATGTTGCCTGCTCCGCTTGTGTTTGCGAGCCTCGCGAGCTTGCTTGCGAGCCTTCGTCTCGTCGGCACTAAGTGCGCGCTTCGGCGCCACTCTGGGCTGTACCGTTGTAGCTCACGAAACTGCCTCCCCCCTATCTCTCTCGCTCTCTCTCTGTATTCCCTCGCCAACTAAGCTTTATTCGTCGCAATGGCGCAATATATACTTGCGCCCTCTGGTCCTTTTGGCATTCATTATCGTGACTGCGGCTGCGTGCTTTGGTTTCGATAATGTCAGGTTCTTAACGTCACTGGCACCAGATAACACAAGAAATTTTCGACGCTTCTGAAATGGCCAGGTTAGGTTCCATGTTTGCCAGTAGGCTTTAGGCTTTTGGGTGAAACAAACCGATAGATTTTTTTTTTAATTTCCTGACCTTGCTTGAATTGTGCGTCCGCACTGTGCAGCTATATCGCAATGGTGTTTTCTTATTAATTTTACTTTTCTTTCTTATCTTGATTTGTCCTTTTGTTGGAGAGTGCGGAAGCATATATTGCGCTCTTGCGACTAATACACCATCGTTTAGAGTAACACATTCCCAGCGTTACATAGCTAGCTACTCAAGCTGGCGTCTAAGAGATTCACTGAAAAGCGGCACACACTTACTGACACATGCCCACTTACGCAAGTAGGCATCGAAGAGGTTAATTGAAGACCAGCACAGACCGAATGGCACGTATACCCAGTGCTCAATGTTGGCGTCATAAGATTTCTTAGAACAGCGGCACCTACCCCATGCCGGCGTGAAAGACGTTTGTTGAAGACCAGCGCATGTGTATTCATCGCCAAATGCTCCGTGACCCAAGTTGGTCGGACGGTTCATTTCGAACCCTGTCCCGTTATCCCAACAGCCCGATGCGCTACCCATTCGACTACGGACTACCCGCGATCCAGGTAACTGGGAAAATGGTTAGATACAAACAAACCAATATGGATATATAGATGGCCCCCTGAAAGTGCAAGAAGTACCCTAATAATGCTAAAGAATTAAAAGAAAGCCCTTATAGCGATTTGCGCCAAAAATGCATCGAGTATGTGCTGCTTTTAATTGAACGTCCCTCACGCCTACTTGAGCAGCCGGGTATGCGCCACTGGGTATATACCGCACCCCCCCCCCCCCAAAGAAAAAAAAAAAGAAATACGCACCGGCTATGCATTTCGAAGCCAAGGCCCGGACTTCGCATCGGAGCCCCTAGATGGCGCAGCGTGTCCAGAGGGACGTGGACGTAAGCGCCAACCGGACAGCAGTCGGGATAAGCAAGAGAGGTTTAGAGTATTACTGAAAAAAAAAAAGCGAGGAAGAGACTGATACGACCAGATCCGTTACAGGCATAGGTAGTGCTTTCAAGGTAGGTTATGAAGTTTTGAGGAAGCTAAAGAGGATTAAGGAGATTCACAGGAAAATGCTAGAATGAAAAGCATGGATAGCATACCTGATTAACTCAAGCAGGCTAGGTGGCTACTTGCTACCTCACCGTTTCAAAGGAAATGTTGATAAACCATCATCATCGAAGTGTCATAGGAGAGGCCAGCTGAAGTGAAGACCTCATGCATGACGCGTTTCTCAGTGTCCGCACGCACCGGCGCATCCCGCATCTCGGAAGCCACGATCGGGCTTCGCGGTGGCACCACTAGATGGCGCGGCGAGGGCAGAGGGGAGCATGACAGATGAGTGCGGATGCAGTACACGCCTTCTACATGACTCGTTTCAGTGATGGCAGTATGGTGTGGGTGTGTAAATGCATTGCTTGATTGATAATCGCATCAAGGTCGGTATTCATTGCGAGATGGGCTCTGGCGAAGTCGTTAGTGTCACTAATATTCACAACCGACTAACTCAAGTTCAGTGCGCTCCTATCTTACCGTTATCTGGTTCATAACAACGTTCATTTGGGTTAGATGGTGCAAACTTGAATTAGGAAGGAACAGCGCCAAATAAGACGATCACGAGAGGGAGGACGACACTGGACAGCACGGCGCTTTTCCTGTATCGTTCTCCCTCTCGGGATAGTCTTAGTTGGCGCTGTTCCTTCCTCATTCTTACCGTTATCGTATGCCTCGTTCAAAAAACATCGCCAGCAGTTGGCTTCGAACCTGGTTCCCTCAGCACAGCAGCCCGCAGGCCTACTTTTAGGCCACGGACATACACCTAGAAATTCTGCAAGTTACAAGCATCCTGTCGCCATGATACCGTCACTGCCATGCCATGTCGCCATGCAATCTTTGTATTGTGGTAATTCCATCGTCGTCATTCCAGCTCGATCATCCGATTCACATCATGTCTTCGTCATCACGACGTGCCGTCGTCACCGAATCGTCATTCTATTGTCTTCAGTATGCCACCATCACGCCGCCTTTTTTTGCTCCAGCGACGTCATTCCTTCTATTTCATCGTAATAATATTGTCGCCATTCTATCCTGATCGTGGCGCGTTTGTCATGCCGTCGTTGTCATTGCCTCCACGTGATACAGTCGTCGTAATGCATTCGTTGTCATACCGTCGTCATGGTGCCGTCATCATTCCAGCTTCCTCATGCCATCCTCGTCACACAGTCGTATTCTTCCCACTGTCCTCAAGTCGTCGTCACCATACCGGCTTCGCCGTTCGATCGATCGGCCGCCGTCATTCCTTCTTCATAATTCCATCGTCATTCATCCTATCGTGGTCATGCCAGGCCTAGGCGAGTGAGTGTCGTAGCAAAGTAGGCCAATCCTGGAAAAAGCGTACATCGCATTATTCAAGGCAATATTATTCTGAAAATGATCTCAGCGGACTGTAAGTAAAGGTGCCTTTAATGTGTTTTCAACAATAGGGTGCGCTGCTACATTGCTTGAATGCTAATCGCATTGACGTCAGCAGTCATCGAGAAGTGAGTTGTGCCGGAATCCTTTTTAAGCGAAGGTTTCTTTCTTTCTTCCTTCCTTCACTTTGCGCGTGCTAGCATGTTGTCTTGCAAAATGGGCCAGTACCGGAGGTACCGGAGCCCTGCCAGCTCGACGCGGCATTTGATGTAGTGCACGTAATCACATACGCAAGCTCAAAGACAAACATGCCATCGTCGTCATGCTATCATTCCATCACCTTCATTTCATCATCGACAAGAGCAGGGTTCCTCGCCAGCAACAAAACAAGCTTCGCTTAAACCGATTACCATAATGCGCTTGGAATAGGCATACATTTTACAAGAGTCAACTTGAGAGATGGTCACTTTATTTGAATGCATGGAGACATAAAATGCGAGGCATTTCTTGGCGAACATTTGCCACTTTGATAGTACCTATCTATCTGGCTAGCCGCCTACACCTTGGTGCTCTCACGGTCTATTTGTTGACTTTGTATGTACCAAAATTGGCATAGTATGACAAGAGTGTGTGCCGAACATAAATCATAAGTCATGACTCGAATGTCATGAATGTGTGTCATGTAGGTTATGAAACAGCCACCCACGTCTTGGTGCTTTCATGTTCGTTTCGTTAAGTTGGTAAGCTCCCCGCACACTGCTTCGCATAATGTCGATTCCGACAGGGCGTGGGATTTGCCGTCTTTTTTATTCTGCGCACGTATTCGTAGCTTACATTCAAACAATGGCCTTTTGCTTTTGAGATTCGTACCAGAGCGCTTTGGAATAACAACGGACAATGTCGACTTCGGTGTCGCGAGACTAAACGTACTGCCTTTGTGTGACACATCAATGCCTATTGCTTTTCACCCAGGCATTTCCTCGCCGTCGCTGCTTCGTAGCTGAACCGTCCTTCGGCAACGGCGATGCGCTGCCGGCTACTGCTCGCGGCTTTTGCGACGCTCTGGCTCGCTTCACTGCTCAACACCGATGCGGTCAGCGCAGCCAACGTCTTCTCGTCGGTGGCGCATATGAACGACCTGATGTCCCTGGAGCAAAGGCTTGTTTACAAGGTCAGCGACTTCCTACACCGCATGGAAACCAAGCTGGGCTACCTGCGCAGGTGAGAAATTGCCAGTGTATCTCGATGTGCGCACTTGTCTAGTTACGCACGTTCCTGTTTTACTTGACCGTCTTCGCCGAAGGTTTTGCGAAGCTCTACACTGACTTTCTTCAAACCGGACATTAATTGAAGAACAGGTCTGTCCCCTATTAGTTGGTGGCACAAACTAGAGTGGCGAATATCGCTGTTTATTGAGGATGCGACATTGCTGAGACTTGAAAACAAACGCCGAAGCTTCATGAACCTCCGCTCGTATTTTTGACGCTTTATCAAAAACGTTGCCTCTGTCATCACGCCTTTGACTCGGCTCCGGGGCCCCGCCCTTCAACAACTGGTGCAGAATACACAAAGCTTTTCGATCACAATAGCTCGTTTCCATTGGCTGACAGCGTTCGCTAATACAGTATGTCCAGCCATAGGATTGGCTGGACTGTGCTCTTACGACCAATTCTAACGTAAGAGCTTTCTGTGAATACGCACTCACGTCTCAAACGTGGGTACGTCTTCCCCAAAGCGTCGAGACGTGCTCCCTAAAGAGCTCCCTGAATTGCCACGCGACTGACCGCTCGAGGCACTTTACGTGCATTCGTGGGCTTCTTTCACGCTCGGAAAAACACTTTTATGTAGCACGTACTGAGCAACAGAAAGCTCTGTCGGGAGTTTTTCGTGTTGCTCTACAAATTTCTCATTGACACTTTTCACCTAACTATAATAGTTGAGAAGTTGAATCATTAATTTAGACTAACTATGTCATTAGGCGGAATGCAATAAATAAGCTGAGTATCTCCAAGCGACGGCAAACAACTTTACCTTGGTTCTGTTCAGCTACATGACATTTTCATGTATTAAAATCTTGATGCATGATAGTTGGGACACCCTATAGAGCTAGTAAAGTATTATAGCTTTAGTGGCCTACCATCTACCACTTCTTTTCCCGGTATCTCCTTGTTATCGCTATGAGGAGAGGAAGGCTAGAGATACGCTTTGCCTGCCAACCTCTTCTTCTTTCTCTTCATAAAACCTCCTTCATCCTCCCCCAGCTGAATTGTGTGTTAAAGCTGAGACCCTGCGACGGCCAGTTTCATAAAAGAACGGTTCGTCTGAAACCGCCATGGTCATGCACTTAAGTGTAGCACTACGCGAATACATTCTAAGGCGTTTTGAACACAATGCATTTCCAGTGATCATTTTTTTACCCTTTTTTGTCCCCAGAAACTCCCTTAAATCGGGCCGACGTTAAGTTCATTACGATGATTCGCGGTTTTCGTCACGTCATGCCGCATTAATATATGTGCCGGGCAATCTTGAACGGCACTTTTGTTAAATCAAAAGCTCCGAAAACGTGTTTCTGCACATATGAGCGTACTGCCCTATTCTCCATCGACTGCAGCTTTCTGAACGACTACTACGAGACGACGGCGTCCAAAGACCGGCAGCTCACGCACTCTTCCGCCGACCACGAGTACGACACCCGCACGGCCAGCCCCATCGATGCGTACAACACCATAAAGCGGCTGTCGGTCGACTGGAACGAGATCGTGCACCAGTTCAGGGAGCCCGACTGGATGGGTGAGCAGCCCATTTATTTTATTCATTTGCAGGAGTGACTGTACCAGCCTTACACGAAACCTTCTGTGGGAGTGAGCGGCGATGTCGTACTCGTTGTGACAGAATTGCGAAAGTAAGGAAGTACAAACTATAGAAGGTCTCGAAGGTCTCGCATAGCTAGCGGTGGCGATACGTGTTCCACAGTAGATAAGCGAAATGCAAGCATAAAGCGCGAGCCACAGATAATAACAATAAATAAGTAAAGAGAATGCGAACAACACAGTTTGTGGTTCTCAACAGAGTTCCTCTCGCACAACTACCGGCGATAAATTTTGATTAAAGAGAACTTTAATGGAGGGGGAGAGAGAAAGAGGTATACGCTGTAGGTCTCATGCATTCGGAAGTACCATACTTAAAGCGTTTATGAAAAAGTGAAAGTGAATAAAAACAAAAAAGAACTTGAGAGTTTGGCCAAGTTGGTGTTTACCGCATACCATACTGACCGCCACTAAAGACGAAGACACGGGAAGAGAACACAAATCGACGACATCGGCGGCATCTGGAAGGGAATATTGCCATTTGCTTCAAAACACATCTTGACCGCAACAAACAGGTCTTTATGAGAAATGGAGTAAAAAAAGGTATTCTACATCTACCTAAAAGGCTGGGCCTATGTCCTGGTTAGCCCTTTGAAAGTCAACAACATCGTCAGAGCTTTCTGTAAAGGAAGGGGGTCGGATATAACAAGTGTCTTCAAACTCTTTAAAATGAAGCGGCTATAACTTGAACCTGCCACGTTCCACGCTGCCTAACAAATGTCCTGAACAGAATGCCGGGCTTACGTGTCTTCGTAGTGGAGAAATGCAGGGAAGACACGGGGAAGGAGGGAGATGGAAATCCTAGACGAAGAGCAGAACGAGTACAAGGTAAAAGCGGGAGCGAACGTTCCGACAAGTGGACTTGTCTTCTTCAAGGCTTTAAATATACAAGTCCATTTGTCGAAACGTTGGCTCCCGCTTTTACCTTGTTCTCGTTTTGCTAATCATTTCGCAGTAACGAGAACACTTAGCGCTGCTCCCGAAGCGCTAATGATGTGCTTAACTAGCCTATCAAGAGCAACCCTGTTTTTTACTCTGGCTTCAAAGTTTCTAATAGGTCCCGTGTCGTCGTTCTGTGTTCTCTTCCCCTGTCTTCATCTTTATTCGCAGTCAATACTATATGCAGCGAAGACAACAAGAATATAACAGTACGACAGAGGGGGACGACGAGGACAACATAGCAACATCGCTCATTGCAAAACGAAAAAGAAACAGAAAGGACGGGAAAAAAGAAAATGCCGGAAGGCCAAGCAAAACAGTAAAGGATTTCTGACTGATAAGGCATTATTTCGAAACTCTAGCTTCGGTATTCCATGGAGAAATGTTGGCGACAAGATGTTATTCATCGTCACTACAGCGGAAAACACTACAACAACGCCAACAACAAGAGCCAACAACAACACACTACAACGAAAAAGTGGATTTGCTCGATTCCGTGCAGGACTGTTAGATTTCATGAAAACACCGTCTATAGTCGGCAAGGTGTTGTCACGCATTCTGCTCGAATTTCTGCGAGAGTTCGAACCGATCGATTCATGGTGACACATATTCATGACACGCACAAAAAAAGAAAAAGACACGCTCAGGCGCACCGACTCCCTGCCCAAACGGCCGGGAAAATTCGGCCGGCAGCGAACTTCTTAACAAAATTGCCTTCGAACGCATATAATGATGCAAATTTAGAACCCGGTTATGCAACGTGTGCAAGGCGATGTGTCACAACACCTTTTAAACGAATTAAAAAGCCACCACGAGCTAAAAACCTTTGTTCTTTCGACAAGCAGGGCGCCTTTAAAGTAGTGGCATGAAAGGCCTTGCTTACAAGGGCGGTAGATTTTCGATTAAAAACAAACAAGAACGTACACGCACGAGGTTGGGGAAACAGGTGAACGCACTTGGCCACCGGCTCCGTAACAGTGCGGCATACAAGAAAGCGGACGTGCCTCCTCCCTTCCTTTACGACATTTTAATGGCGCGAAACACGTTCAGCGATTGTGTTCCCGACCTCATCACCAGCACTGCGCGTGAGCCGCGGGCATCGTCAATTCACTCGATGGGCGACTGTGCGAGGATTGATGCTCGATGAAGCACTATACTCACGTCCGAGACCTGCGTATGCAGCAGCGTTGAAACGATGTGGCCGACTATTAAGCAGCGGTGGAGCGTGTATCTTTCTATTCGCTAATGAGTAACGACAGCGTAATTCGGTAGATGTAGGACGGAAGATTGAGGAACTCGGGCGTACTTGCGTCGGTAACGTTGTTTCCCAAGCCCCTCACCTTTGCCTCTCTTGCGAAAAATGACAAATAAGAAAAGGCTTGATCCGATGAGCGAAGGCCTAAGACAAACTGAGTGCTCCAAGGAAATGTCAGTGGTCGGATCATTCCCATGGAATTTGATGAACATACAATAAGCCGACGCGTGGATTGAATTGAATTCTGTGGTTTTGCGTGCCAAAACAGCGATTTAATTATGAGGCATGCCGCATGTGGGAGACGCCAGATTACTTTTGGTCCCCAGAGAAATCTTTAACATGCCCCCAATGGACGGGACACGGGCTTTTCTGCATTTCGCAACCCATCGAAATGTCGCCGCCATGGCGTGGATTTGATCCCGCCGTCTCGTGCTTAGCAGTGCAACAGCATAACCGCTAAGCCACCCCGGATGGCGACCCCACTCGTGTTAGAGCGCACGCAGGGTATCGATAAACGTGGCGGTCATTTAGACCGTGCAAGTGTATATCTGTCTTTCCGTTAACGAAAGGGGCAACTTAGGTCATCAGATCTGACAGGACGTCCCCTGGTATGAAAACAAAACCAAAAACAAAAGAAAGAACTTATTTCGATAAAGTTGCCTACTCACTCACATTAGTGTTCCCTCTTTTCAGCTATAGGTGATCTGTCGCGCAAGCCTCAAGCTGTCGACAGTTCAACGCTTTGCCTCAACCTTCTGCCCATCCATGCCCTCCCGATTCGAGCAAACAACTTTCATATAGCCAGCAAGAAAGGTTGGAAGAGTCACGAGAGCGGGAGGGAAGACAGCCGTGCGGACTATATAGGAGGAAGTTGACTGAAGTAGGTTGACACTAGGAGGAAGATATGGAGTTTGGCAGGTCATATGATGCTTAGGGCAGATGATAACGGGGGCTTAGGAATAACCGGTGGTCTACCGCAGTTACACAATAGGTGTCACGACAAGAGAAGCGCAGTCGAGAATGGCAGGGAACTACGCAGATGGTGTGATGAAATTAGGAAATTCGCCGGCGTGAGATGGGGTCAGCTGGCGCAAGACAGGGTTGGAGGTCGCTGAGAGATCCCTTTTCCTTGCAGTTGGCAGACTACTACTACTACTACTACTACTACTACTACTACTACTACTACTACTACTACTACTACTACTACTACTGCTGCTGCTGCTGCTGCTGCTGTTGCTACTACTACTACTACTACTATTACTGCTACTACTACTAATAATAATAAGAAGAAGAAGAACAACAACAACAAGCAAATTATTGATGACGACGTACCAACGAAAGCGTTGGATATGTTTGTGGAGAAATTTTCGAATGCCAGTACCTTAATTCTACCTTGCCGACTCGCATTGTATTACAACGGCCATACATTGCGTTGCTACTTCCATACGAAAGCTGAGGTTTGAAGCTCATGTCTCGCTTTTATAAACAAATAAAAAATAATAAATAAATAAATAAATAAATAAATAAATAAATAAATAAATATCCTTCACAACAAGATAACGCAGTCACGCTGCGTGCGAACATTACTGCGAAACAGCGCAGAGCTCGGCGCGAACAGCCGAGGTCTTCGTCTTTGTTTCGCACGTACTCTGTCATGACGTGAGCTGCTTTGAGCGCGGCCGCGGAAAGCCGTTCGCTTGACCGAGGGCTTGTATTGTATGAAAATCTCCCACTCGAGTACAATCCCAGTTCTAGTGCCATACGTAATCCACTGCTTTTCCTCTGACGTGATGGTGGCACTGAACGCCTGAAATTTCTGAGCCTCGCTAACGACTCGCCCACCCTTACGTCAGCGGAGCCGGACGGAGGTTTCACCATTCAATAACCTTCTCTCTGTCTCTCTCTTTCTCTGTTACGCATGTTGCTTCATAATTAAGCATGTTTTCTGTGAAAAGCAGGACGATAGGTACTCGTTTATTATTATTTTTTTGTTAGACAACCGCATAAAGATAACGGGCAATGAAGTCATGGAAATCCGTAAGGGAAACCACCGCGATATTAATGTAGAAGTACTACTTTTAAGGTAAAGGGCAGTGAAAATGGACGAAGAAAGAACTTGCCGCCAGTGGGAGCCGAACCCACAACCTACGCCGCCATGTCCCGGAGTGACGCTGGCTAACACTCCCCTTGTCAGATCCTGTGCACCGAAGAAAGTGTATGGAAGAACAGCCGTCGCCGTAGCTCAATTAGTAGTTGAACACACGCGTAATGTGGAGGTTATGGGTTCGGCTACCATCTGGGCGGCAAGTTGATTTTTTTCGTCTGGTTTCACTTCCTATAAGTAGCTTATCATCCCCATACTTCAATTAAAACCATTAAAACCGTAGAAATCTCCCTGATGCTTTCCTTGCCGGAATTGTCTGTTGTCTTCAACTGGACATATCTTCTGTACCACCCTTACTGAAGTGGTAAAAATGTTGGTGACAGACCTTTTTTTTAGTGCAGTAAGAAAATATAATCCGTGATTTTTCTCGTCACAAAGAGCGAATGCAGACAACAAGAAAAAATAGAGTACCCTGACATATCAAGTGCTCGAAATGGGTGCTAGGTTTTTTCGCTTTCTTTTTTTTGGATGGGGTGCCGCTCTTGCGGAATTTCATTTTTCTTGTCGCGATAATTTTAGGGGGCAAAATTAAAATAACTACAGAGACGGACTAAGTCGCCTCTTGCACTTTAACAACTCCCCCTCAACCCCCACCACGCGCACACACCCAAATGCCGTAACAAGTAAATAAAAAGTGTCTGTTCAAGACCAGCGTCTGTGAAAAAAACTAAATGGCGCCTTCTTTTCGCGCAAGGCACTTCCAGCGCTGCTCTGACGCCCAACTATACATGGTGCAACTCTAAGGAGCTGGCACGTGAATTTAGGGCGGATACTTCAGAGTACACCCCCGTGATGCCGCATAGCGCGTACAGAAGCACAGAACTTGATTTAAGTGACATTGCACGCATTTCACGGTGGCAAACGCGTAAAGTTTCGGTTTGTGCAAAACAAAAAAAGACGTACACTAAACGTCTTGTTCGTCAAGTGCAACCTCTCACAGCGACGCTCTCGGGCTATGCGAGACGCCCGATATGCATCTACGGATTAATTTAGACCGCCCTAGTGTTGTGCAGCGTGTTCCTAAATCTAAGCCCACGAGCTTGTTCTTTTTTTCTTTTTTCTTTTTTTTTCCATCAACTCCGGGCTGTCCAGAAGGCCCACGATGCGGCTGCGAGGCTTGGCCTTCCCGCCCCAACGTGGGAGCGGCCCGTAGTCTTGCCCCTATAACAACGGCGTGGAGATTCTTCCGGACTTGTGTAAAGTTTACTACCTACCTACCTATCCCGTCCCCTTCTAAACGCGGTGGCCGCTGCGGGCATTCGAACCCGCGACCTCGTGCTCAGCGGCAGAAGCACCAAGCAGCCACTGAGCTACACCACGGCGGGTGCATAACGTTAAACCGCACACATGTGTATACACCAAGGGTGTGCCTGTGTTACTCTCTCTTTCAGCAATATTCCAGCAGCATATCGGCCTTACCGTATTGCATGCAACAAGTGCCAGAGATAGCGCGCCTTGACTTTTGGCGTTCCTATCGTCCCTCTCTAATGGCAGAGATCGAGAGGCTGATGGTGGAGTCGAACGACACGTTCCCGCGCCAGAGCGACCTGCTGGACGCCGGCGAAGCGCTCATCCGCATCCAGAAGACTTACCGGCTCAACCTCACCGACATGGCCAAGGGAGTCATCATGGGACACAAGGCGACGGCGCAGCTCACCGGTACACATGCCATAACCTGGCCGTCGATATATTCTTTCGTAAAGCCCTCATAAATAAATCTAACGTTCCTATGGCTCGAGTGAAAGAGCCTATTTTTTCATGTCTTAATTTTTTTTTACCGTAGCGTGACTACATGTTTATTAAAAAAATTTCCTCGTTGAGTTACCGGAGATTCAAAAGTGTCTCAACTAAGAGATTACTACGTTATACTAGCATGCTTCTTTTGCAGTTGTCTGTTTCGTTTCGAGTTGTTTTGACCTTGCATTCTAGATTTTCTTTCATTCCCGATGAAGAAAGTGTGCAGGGCTTCTCGAGGACTGAGCCTGGCTGGCTGCGCTACGCGCAGTAGTCTGGGAATCGGTAGAAAGATAAGAAGAGAGACGATGTAACCAAGCAAGCCGTACGTTCAACTTTTCATCCAACTATCGCAGACGCTCACCCAGAGCGATTCGAATCATAAACCGCAGCGTTGCTGTAGTAGATATTTGCAGCATCAGCGTAGGGTCGATCAGCGAATGTCCCAACATCGCGTTATAGACCTTTTCATCGGGCGAGGAGGAAAGGGCTCGCGTCGGCGCTGCGTCAATGTGTTGCCATCGCGTGCTCCGGAACAATTCGGAGGTGCTTTTCTCGATCAAATCGACCAGGCTTCAGTTGACACAAGGTCGTCGAAGAAGCACTGCGTTTCAGTGCAGAATTAACTACAGCACGAGGAAATTTCTCTTGGCCACGCAAGCATGCGACGCGCATCCGCAGCCGCGGTGTGTGTGCGTGTTGAGAACTATTTTGGCTGTATCGGTTATTTTTTTACTCAACGAATAGCAGCGGCGTATGCAAACTGCCGGCGAGAATCACAAAACATTCTCACCATCTCAACGCTTTGCGTGGAAAGTGAAAGAAAATATAAGAGGGCATGCTCGTGTACGGCCAACCCAAGGCAACCTTGGAACATCTAAGCGTCAATCGTTGTAAGATATTTGCGTCAGCCACTGGCCTCGTTCTCATGCATTTAAGATATCACGATCACAATGCTAAGTTTACAATCGCAATGTTATGTCGAAATCACAGTGCTGTGTCTACGCTGGCCTCCTGTATGAGGCCGATGGCGTTGCTCAAGACAGTGGTCACTGCGGTTGGCCAAACATGATTCGTGTAAGCTTTGTGCTTCGGCATTGCCTTTGTGCTCTGTGAACCAGTAATATCCAAAGGGGATCACATATAAAGAATCCGATGGCTATTTGTCTAAGACAGGTGAGTGCGTCTTATAGAGATCGGGACGAACAAGACAGAGAAAATAAGAACACTGGCTAACGACAGCAATGAGACCTCGCGTGGTCATGACGCAGGGTTGGGTGACGCGCTATATAAAACAAACAAATTTATAACCCAGCATTTACGCCTGCTTCGGACGCTCGCATACTTCAGAGACAGTCGCTCGACCACTCCTCAGGTGTGATTACCACTATACGGTATGCTGTTAATAATAACCAAAACAACTTTATTCATGGGCGGACTCTTCGTTCAACAAGCGACGTAGTCGCAGAACGTATCCTCAGATAACATTTTGAGCGCTTTTCAAAGTAAACAGCACAACTTATTCCGCTGCAGAACGGTACCCACTCTGTTGGAATCGTCATATGTTTCACAACTACTCATTGCTGCAAAACCACGGCTTAGAACTACAGAAAGAATGCTGCAGTTATGTCACATTAGTGAGCGAACTTTCGGAAATACATTAATAAGTGGAAAATGAGACATCCACCCAAACGTAGCCAAGTTCTACAAAGCTAACTGCTTTGTAGCACTTGGCTACGTTTGGGTGGATGTCTGGTTACCGCTTTATTAATTAGTTCTCTCCACCTTGTGGGTTCCCGCAGAACTATTACTTCAGAAATACAGTTGAAACACGATTCAACGAAGTGATGACCACGTTTGAATTATTTCGTTAAATCGAGAAAGGCATCTTTCGGTCCTTCAAAATCTAAAATTGTAACGTAGAGACATGCAAAGTCTACCGCGGCATTGTATTTGCCGCTAATCCAGCCATCTGTCCCATAAACCATGAAATAACGAAAGCAACCACCACGCGCAGCCTCGTCAAAATAAAGCTAGGGATGTGACCATGAAGCGTAGATGTTCTAATGCGATGGCTTTAGAGCGCCTGCCCCATGATGAACCCGTCTGTGTCAAAATTAGAAAGAAATCACCGCTTTTTTACTCATTTATTTCAGGAAAAACTTCGTTAAATCAAGTTCGGCCAAGTCTGTTTCGTTAATTCGGGTTGACGACAACATTGAACCGTATGGGTACCTTCCGGTGAATGGAGATTTCTTCGTTGGATCGCGAACTTCGTAAAATCGAGTTTCCTTACGTCGAGTTTTAACTGCACACAACTGATCTCAGAGACGGATTGCAAGCTCAAACACGCGCGCACACCTAGTGCTTGGTGCTCCCTGCGCCTCAACGCCGCAGAAACTCCGACCATGCTGGCATAAATCGCTTTGGCGCGCCCCACAGAACCACTTCCCAGGCAGAAGACGGCACATAATAAGGAATAGACCGCGCGACGCCAAAACAACCACAGGAAACTGCCGCCGAGCGGAGCCGAACACAAAGCGCCTACGCAAGCCAGCTTGCCGACTGCCCAAAGATGGCGCCACTGCCTATGCATTATGGCAGCGCCCATGAAAAAATGAAATAAAATAAGAATAAAAAAAAACGGTCTACAGTAATTTTCATGTTTGGTATTTTCATATTTTGACTGGTGGGAAACAGAAAAAGTAAAGGAGAATGTTTAGCAGTATCGCACTTTTCCAATAGCATACACTGGCCTCTGCAATGCAAGGTAAGTATAGGTTTCTCTTTAATTACATGATCCCCAGGAGACGTTGGTGCCTCTAAGCCACGACGGCTCCTGCATTTCAAATAGAGCGAATGTATTCAACAAACCTGCACTGAAAAAAAAAATAGAGAAAGGTAACAAGAACGAGAGAAAAAGAAAGAAAGCTTTGCCTTCTACTTTTTACCTCCGATGCGCAGCGCGAGACTGCCTGTACTTCGGCCAGCTGCTCTACAGCAAGTCTGACTTCGAGCACGCCACCAAGTGGTTCGAGGAGGCACTCACGAGGCTGAGCCTCGAGAAGCAGCCGTCTATTACGCCGAAGACGGTGCACGCTTACCTCGCCAGCAGTCTCGAACAGGTAGGCCCCATACGACACGTGACCGTGAGTGTGCGCGCATTCGCAAGGAACACGACGTCGGAATCTCGGGAGTGGACCTGCGGCAGAAACCGAAAATATTACTAATTCATATTTTAATCGTGTAAGCGCATACAAGCGCCACAAAGAAGTCGAAAAACGGGCTAGCAAGTGTCTCTTAAAAGGGACACCACGCCCATCTGTTGGAAGAGATATCGTGCCGTTCTGTCTGAAAAAAAAAAAAAAAGGAGGACAAAGCCAAGAAGGAGATCAAAGAAGAAAAAAGAAAAAGAGAGAGAAACAAACGAAACTTAATTCACACAGTCACACGCAGAGAACCAGCTTTACAGACGAGAGTCAAGTCCTCGGGTTGGCAAGAATTCAAGTGCAGCTTTGCGAGCCTCACATCAACTTCAAGCACGACCTCTTGGGAAACAAATTGTCATAAAACGCAGTTCGAGGAAGATTAAGGTGTTGAAACGTGCTCACCACACAGGGACAGCCGAGGACAGTTGGATTGAACACTCTAACAGCAAGTGCTCAAGCGCTTTGCCGAAGCCAGACATTTGAGCATAAACCCACATAAAAAAGACGCAAAGCAAAGAACTCCATTTTCTAACCGACTTTTCTCTTTTCGAACCTAAAGCAGTCACCATTTTCTCACGAAGAAAATTGTTTCCGGCAGATGCGCTCCTAAGTTCGGCCTACAAGGTTCTACTAAGTAAGTGGTACATTTGCTTGCAAAGTTATTGAATTAGTTGGCGTAATCTGTGTAGAACAGGATTAACACGCTGCACTTACTTATGTTATGCGGAACGATATCAAGAGTGGTGTACAGTAACAGTGGCGAGAGGTTGGACAGAAGGAATGGCGACCCTCAAGGCCGTTCGTTGCACAGAGGTTTATAAGTAAGCGTAACATTCCTATAAATATGTTCCACTTAGGGCAACGTAGACTGAACGTGCAAGAAAGAGTAGAATGGGTTAAACTTTTTTGGTTAAGATCGAGCACATTTTGAGCAAACGACACCGTTTTTGACAGGATTGTCGCGATTTTTGTTAAACTTAAGAGTTTTGATGTAATAACCGTCGGCGAAGTGATTTTCTTTCTCCCTAATCTTGTTGTTACAGTTTGTTGCTACTGCGCAGCCGATTCTTATCACACTTGAGCAAGCGCTGTGGACCTTGTGCCTGAAGTCATTATCTTACGGTTGTTTGTTCGCTCCTGTGACAGTATTACGTGCATGAATTTATTTAGGACTGAGAAACATATAAAAGGTTTATTTGGAACCGTAGGCACCTCGAAAAAGCAAGCTGGTTATCTTGGACGATAAGGGACACGTGTGCATGATGATAGGAGTTGCGTGGTGCAGTTTTCTACCCTCTGTAACCTCTTGTCTAGATAATGAAAGTTGTAGATGAATGTTCGTGGCAAGCGCTTGAAGTATCTTTGCTTTGTTAAATTGTAATAACCACTATGTTTCACAGCTCTGTCATAAGGCTAGCTTGTCTGCAAGCATTAGCTGCGTTCAGTTAGGTAGCTCTTGTCGCAACTAACCATTCCTGACCTCCGCGACTCTCAAAGGGATCATTGGTTGTTTTCTAAGTTCTGGATTTCCTGGGTGTAATACAATATATAAAGAAACATTTCATGTAAACCGAAGCAGTAAGGCAGATTGTGCACGATGAGCTGTCACTTTAAAGAATTATGCACATCCTAAATAATTTGTGGCGCTTCTTCTAGTGTATTGTGCAAATAAATAGCCACCTTTCTCTCGATAATGCTTAGCACTTGTTTTATCACTGAGAACGAGTGAGCTAACCAAGATTTGGACGAAAATTCGTCAGGTCCAGTAACTTGTTAAGGGTTGCCGTGATGGGTTGCGGTGGTGTATAAATTCTGAATGCAGTCAAACCATATCTTATGTTTTACGAGCAAGTATACGAAATCAATTATGTATTATTGAACAAAAATTTATCGAGAATCACATGGAAAATGTAGGTATGAAATGATTTCAAGGCCGCACGTTCACGTTTCAGTGCATTTTTCTTGTTGGTTGATGCATGAAACTGCTTGCAGCGCAATTATTTAAACCCTGCCATGAGTCTGATATGTTCAGTCTTGTCTAGCTGGAGGAACAGCAGCGGCTGCAAGAAGAACAGCGCTACAGCACGGGTAAGTGGCACTATTACGTCATCATTTCATTGTTCGAAAAGGAGCAACTGCTACACTTTGCACTTACACAGGTCTGTCTTTGTCTTGGCTTTTCCATTTAGTCGCCAGAACGGCGTTCGATCAAGAACTGAACGTAATTAAATTGGCGAGCGCAGTGAGATATTTGCTGAACTCTTCGCCATACAAACCTTAACTGCATTATTGTCATGTTCCCTATATAGGAGATAGATTATCTGAGATATATTTCTACCTGAATTCGATTTATATCCAAACTTAATAGAACCCATTTTATAGCAGTGAGGTCTGTTTTTAAAGAATATAACAGGGCAAAGCTTGTGAATGAGGGAACTGGGCGTACTTATTCTGGGAAATGGAAGAAATTTGCTTTTTTATATTAACCCTGCCAGTTAACGCCAGGTATCTACCATACAACGGGAACTCCTCAGTTTTTAATGTTTTTGGCGGTGCTCTTCCGAAGATTTTCTGACCTTCTCCATACCTCCCCCCCCCCCCACCCCCTCCGTCCGCCCTTGCATTACAGCGAGCCATAACATATATATGCTCCATGGTAGTTGCTACCTTATAAAAAAAAAAAAAAAAAACTGTTGCACATGACGCAGCGTGAAATGCATACACGAAAAGTCGCGAACGACTGAACCTGCGTTCATAACTTTGTTAGCGACTTTTCTTTAAAACCATAGGCCCTGCCTTCATTAAGGTTTTTACACAAAATAAAGGAGGGGGAAAAGTCGATAAAATTGTGTTAGGTGAAAAATTTGCTTGCCACAACTCCAGTTGAGCGCTATACGTAATGCGAAGCATCGTTGTTTGGTTGTATAGAAGGGCATTCACGAAACGGTGCTAATTTTCGGAAGCGAAACATACACAGCAGGTTGAGAAAATGAGATCTTTATATACCATTTCATAGTTACAGATGATGATTAGGCAAAATTTTACAATTTTGCATTGTTAGAGCATGCACAATTAAACATATGTATAGAGTATTCAGAAATTCAAGCCCGATACCCAGCTCACGTTGGGGCCGGCCCTTTTTCAGCCATCAGTGAAAGCTGGGCAATCGCTGCGGGCCCAAATACACTGCCAATGCGTCGCAAAGGTTCTCCCAGTTATCGTATATCGTAATGCGCCAGCTCGGTGTCCCAAGATTCCATTGATTGCGCGAAAATCGCCGGCAGCGATACCCTCCGAGTGTCGTGTTTGATCCAGTGAACGCTGTACATCACATGACGTACTCAAAATCCCTCGGTTCACTTATTGTGGTTTCGACCGTGTCTTCACTGGTGGATTCATGGGCTAGGATGAAGCAAGTCCAATGTGCATCGCTGCTGACGTCAATGCACACTTGTGGAAGAACCCAAGCGTGCTACGGCTATAGAATTCAAGAGCAGATGTTTCGGGCCATAAGTGATTGCACATTGCTTCGTCGGCGTCATACCGCGCCCTACAGCTGCGCGCTGCAAATGCAGTTTTAAGTCCCTGTTCGAGAAGCGGCGTTATGCCGCACTGCCTCTGGGATTGGCCCACGATAACAGTCACATACCTGGCAGGAAAAACCGGTCTAGATTCACCGAGAATGGTTCGACGTTTAAAATAAAGGAACAAGATATCTGCGAAAAAGCAACACCTACCCAACGACTTACACCTTTCCCGCGCCGGTTTAGCGCAGTGATTCTGATACGATGCGCTAATTTCGTTGGACAGCGCATGGCAGAACCTTCTTTCACTTGACGCGCCTCATCGATGTGCGGCAATGAAAGACAGCACCTCCTCTAATAGAACACAGCGCGTCGGTAACCATCTTGCCCATCCTCACGTTGCCACGTGCAGCGCCCAATCGAAGGTCGCTGGTACAAGAAACGACACTTTTCAAGCAGCAGGTCGACACGACAGAGCGTGACTGGTGGCACAAACACAGGAAGAATGCGCTACGAAATTAACTATACAGGTCATTCTTAATTTATTTCAGTTTAAAAAGAAATATAAAAGACGCAACAGAACGATGACATGTTCGGTGCCGCCGTTCCTGCAACATCCATCCTATTCATTATGTCATTCCTACACGGATCCTCTCATTAATACATTCACAGCCGTGAACGCGGCGCATCAAGGGTAGAAATTTTTGTTATTCATGTACTAAGATATAACTTTAAAGACGCTCTCGTAACTATGCTACATTAGGAAGGGGCAGGGAGGAACAGTGATAGAAGTTATGACATAGAAATGTTACATTGATAACGCTAGGTCGTATACACTGGCCTAGTAAGAGTACATGCGGTTTCGGATACATTAAATAGAGACGTGTCCACTAATATAGGGTAATAAACAAGGAGCTAGGCTAACCTACAAAACCTTTAGCAGCGTGCTAGAAAACCATCAAAGTAATATAAGAGGGCATCGACTTGTATATGCCGCCTGCGTGTAACGTGAAACGATAAAAAATCATTTTATTGTGCTTCCCAACAACATGCAAAAGTTTCACATCATTAGAGTGCAATACAAAGCAAGAAACAGCGATTTACTGAGTGACTAGGCGAAGAAAAAAAAAAGAACCGCAGTAAATCGGGAAAAAGAAAGGCGAACATAAGTATTACACGGTCTCAATAAATTGTCTCGTTGTGTTTTGAACTTATACCGATCGTGTTGCTTCTGTTGCCGCGCGTATGCATTGGTGCAACCAAGAACCTTACGCTGAAGTCAGCCCGAAGACACCCAGCCTTGCAATGCCCTATGCCGAAGGATACCTGGAGACGTACAACAACCTCTGCCGTGGAGACAAAATCCGGGTGAGTCGCTTAGAAACTTTCTTGTTGCGCTCGTATTTTTTTCATGGCTTCCTTGGTATTCGCGCTTGCTGCATCTTTCTTTGTATGAGCAGCGCCGTGTCGTTGCCCCGTTTAACATACCCCGGCCGGAGATGCACATCAAGTGGCGAAGTAAACCAAATTATACAATTCGGCGCCAGCCAATAAGGCAGGCATGAAAAGAAGTCTTCGCAATAAAGCGCGCTTTAGCAAGTGACAGTGCGATAAAGGCCACGCAAATGACGGAAAGTAATAACTTAGAGAAAAGAGCTAGGGATGGCACTTGACCAAGATATCGGCGTATCTTCTTTAACGAAAGTTTGCTGGGACTTGTGCAAAGGTAGTAAAAGTTTCCCATAAGCTGTTCCTCGTGTCTGTAACGTTTTAATCGGCAAGTGCTATGGTTTATTCATTCAGTGCACTGATGTCGCCACCAGTCTCGTACAGTTATTCAAGTGCACAGCTTAAATACAGTAATATATGCGAATACCAAGCCTGTGCTTCGAGATGCCGTTTGTTTGAAGGCCTGGTGGTTTTTATGGTATAGCTAGTGATGGGGAACAGATTGTAGCCGCAACCTAGTTGTTAGCAGTAGCCCTCCTCGGTGTAAGGAGAGTTCGAGGACCTTCTGCCGGCCTCGGTTAACACCACGCAGACAAGCCTATACTGCAATTGTATACGCAGAGAGACACCGATGCGCATGCATGCCTTCTTGAGACCACCTCTCGAGCAACTCTGAACGCTTCTTCTCAACTACTAAAAGTCTGCGTTGCTAACAACGAAAACAAGACTTTTCACTGTCTAACTCTCTTCTCTCTCTGTCCGCCCCATGTTCCTTTGTTAGGTTTTCTACGTAAAGTTAATAGCTGAAAGGGAAAACAAGCAATTAATGCGAATAACTTTTGCTGATGGTATGCGGCGGCTGAACAAAGGAAGCCTTAGCCCCGGAGCCTTGAAGTCAGGGCAGCACTAAATTGCTGCCCTGACGAATACAATTGCCCTTGTCCAACCGAAGGTTGTACGCAGAGGTTTTCATTGTTCGGCCGCTGTTAGTAAACTCAAGCAGACTCCTTCAATACGTACTTCAAGTCTTCAATACAAGTGTGAGCCTTTTGTGCGTTTTCGGGATTTAGTAATGTTTTTTAAGCGAGTGCGCCATGACGTATAGCAAATAAATTTACCAGGAAGGCTCATACCTACGTGGGAGACCACGACATTGAACAAAGCCAAACAACACGTTGTAGCCAATTTACTGCAGCTGAATGTGGTAAAGGCTACGATAGTTAATGAGAACCAAGCCATAGAATTTAGAGTCCGTTCGTTGTAATTGTTCATTACTGTTCGTTGTATATTATTCCCAAGGAAACTAAGGCCCCAGTCTGGGTCTCCTGCATGGTAGGCTCATGTCTCTTTACTCATCCCATTATTGACGTGCTGCACCAGGAGTGGCCACCATAGTCCGTTCATTGTGTCACGAAAAAAGCACAACAGACGACGAGCGTAGGATTACGCATGACGAGTGTTGTTCTGTGTTTTATGTAGCCGATGCATATTATAGGATCACACGGGGCAGGGCTAATCTTGCCTTTACAAAGGTCGTGTGAGAAATTTTGTTGCCTTTCTGATTACGTTTCGTAGCCTTCACTAAACTATCTGTTGAAATGCGAATGATTATCATGTGTAAGTTTTAGAAAGGTGTGTATTCGCGTTGCTATTCAACCACAATAAACAAAACTCTTCAGCATACATGGAACACCCCTAGAGCCTATACATAGCTGACAGCTTGCGTTCCATGAAATCGTGCTACAGAGCTTATACTTATTCTGCATTGTATGCACGTCACCCTGACCCTGTGCCCAGAATGCTACCGAAGAGAAGGACCTGCGCTGTTACCTGAGCGTTCCGCACCCATACTTCCGAATCGGCCCGGTCAAAATGGAGGTCATGAGCCTAGACCCCTACATCGTCCAGTTCTACGACGTCATCTGGCCCAAGGAGATACGAGCAATTCGCAGCATTGGAGATCCCATAGTGAGTCAGTTTCTGATATTCCGCGGAGTTAGTGTCACGCCCGCCTGTAACGAACTGTTTCGTTTTCTCGACAAAAATCAGCGGAGGCAACTTTCTTGCCACTAGGCAGCCTCAGGATGCCATGGCATCGACCGTCTCTTCACCGCATTACTGAAAGAAACTTTATCATTGAAGTGTCATGCACAGCGTTTTATCAGTAAAGCCGACGAGAAAACTTGTACCGCTGCACTCACTTCGTGGTCACAGTCTCTGTCAAAAGTGGCCAGTTGCCCCTGCTTGCGTCGCCAGTCTGCAAGCTTAACTTGCCAAACCTTACCAGTGCATGTTTTGTTTTTCTCATTGTTCCCGAATCTTAAATGAAGAGCACGTTCCGAAGTTGCTTTGCCGAGGCTATTATTTTGCCACCACTACCCTTCCAATAAATTATTAGAAAGTGTAGTAGGCGACCTTGCTGATACATCACCGATGCGAGCCGGCATAGACATTCCCACTCGCTGCTTGCTTCTATAATTCTTGGGAATTCAGAGTTCTCCTCAAGGGCATTATTCAAGTAAACTCCGAAACTAAAGGGACGGGTTCATATACTGATATTCTCAAACTAGCAGAATCAAGCAGCACGTGTACTCAAGCACGAATCCGGCATAATTCTGGAGTGAGCATTTAGGCAGCAATTTCCCGGATTTTCTTTCTTGTGCATATGGAAAAATCCGCTCAGTGTTGCTGGTCCGCGCTAAAAAGCTGTGCCGTCCTGTTCCCACAATCCCCTCCAATTCTCACATACTCATAGGATATCTCATCGCAGTCGCATTTTCATACATTTTAATCGATCTCAGTTGCATATAACCTCGCGTCCAGTCAGTAACACCATGATCACCGACGCTGTAAGATGAATGAAACTTCTCAATAATGGTGGATCGGCTTGCATTTCTCGCTCAATGGAACGACTTCATCTGCAACGAAAGTGAATTCACCGCAACTCATTCATCTGTAAGCGGGCACAGGCCGTTTGCGCACAATTGCGATAGAGGAGACACGACTTAGCCGTCTTCTTTAAGTAGGGCTACTCAGGTCTTCTCCTTTTGCATCAGACCCTGCTACTATCTGTGTGTTTATGTGCCGAGGACGGACGCCGCAGACGGATCGTGGGATCCCGTCCTTGCAGGCGTTATAGCCTCGCGTTCACGCGTCCATTGTGCCCGGTTAAATTCAAGCCATAGACTTCCGGAGGTTAATCGAAGCCCACCTTTGTGCTTGTCGAGGCGCTCCCCCCATCGGCGTGACCGACGTCCGAACGAAAGCCTATCGCGAGCTCACGAAGCTCGCGATCTCGCAATAGCGAGCGGCAACGTCCTCGGCGTCGCGTTATTACGAGGGCCGCCGTCAACCGTGCCAGCTTCACGCATCGTCATCGACAACGATGGCACGTCGATTACCGGTGGCCAGTCTTGGCAGAGCGTGCCCGTAATAACGGTCCTGTAAATTGGGATCGTCGCCATCTTTGAGGAACGCTTGCCTGCGCACTCACGCACACAGGCACGCGCTACGCAAACACAAGCGGGCGCGCACATCTTGCTGCATGGCACGAAGCAAGTGAGCACGTCTGTAAAAACCGTTGGCAAACTGGGACGCCTGATGCCAGGCTCTTCTATAGACGCTGTTAACCCCTTCGAGAAACTACCAGTGACTGGTAATGACTGAGTATACAGCGAAAACGCAACGTAGTTTTGAAATTTTATGGTAGCTGGGGTGAACGCTATAGCGCTGCACTGTACTTCAGAGCCATTGCGCGTGCGTGACCTCTCTCTATTTTTTTTTAATTTTTAGTTGGCTTCTTTTACTTCCCCTGAATTTTGAGGTCCCTTTTCGTTGATGCCATGTGGGCGATGGGATTGCGCAAGACTCTTTGTGCATTTGTTACATCACTGTGTCAGAGCGCTTCAATAACATTGTTTGAAAAGCAACCCCCCCCCCCCCCCCCTACCCTCCAGTCATATATGTTTCACCCATATGTGAGGCAATAACAAATTAGGTACTTGAAACGCAACCACCCGTGGTCTGTTTTCACAATGAAGAATAAGCTCATAAACTATTGACTCATAAACTCCTAATGAATAAATACATCGTTGAAAATTTTCAACCTGCAATGTCACAAAGCCGTCTCAAGTCAGAAGGACGACGTTTAGGCAAATCTATGCGCTGTTCATCATCCCTGTACTGCTATTCTAGCAGCATCCTGTAGACACCAGCGGCAGAGTCACCACCGGTAGTTTTCTTCTTTTGTTTTGTAGGAGTTTCTACGGTCGTTGTATAGCGGACACAAAATATAGGCTGGCGATGATATTGTCAAGCTGTCGTGGAGCTGAAGACCGAGACAGCGGCACAGACTATAGAGCCACGAAACTATCTATATAGTGGGCTGAACTTGTGACCACAAACACAAGTGGCGCTCGGGCAGAAGGACAGAGGCGAGGGGGATAGAGAAAGTAGGGGATTCTTCGCAGATGTATGCCAATGGAGGGAACTTTTACATCAGAGACAGCGCAGCTCTACGACTTCTCACATTCCTCGGAAGTGCTGAGCGTTTGTTTGTCGGCAGTCCTTACTGTGAATCGTGACTGGTCCCCCGGGGTTATACCACTCTGCACAGTGTCAATTTTCGCCACGTTGTCAAATTGTATACATACGACATCTTCAGTCAATCGGAGAAGCCATAGTAGGTCTCTCGGCCAATCAGAGCTGACCAAAGTGCAAATTCCACAATATAGCGGAATTCTACAGTGCCCGAACAGTGCTCCTAGTCGTACGGCCGCATCGAGAATCCCACTCCCATTATTCACCCGTTTCGTCAGGACGTTGCCTTTACGCCTTCTCTGGCTCCTCTTTCTACCATACTGTCTCTCCTCTGGGCAGTTGCATGTGAGTACAAAAGTAAGCGCTGCAGTTTCTAAAATGCCTTTGAGAAGGGATAACGGATAACTACAGCCGTCCAGAGGACATTGGGTCGATAGCCAGGGACTTCTAGAGGGCATTGTGACAATAACCAGAGAGCTCCGGAGGGCACTGTGGCGATGCCACAAAGCCCTCTGGAGCCCACAATGCCCTCGATGCGTGCAAGACAGCGACAGCGGAAGCCGCAGCAACAGCAGCAGTGGAAAAGTCGAGAGAAGAGTCACAGAAAGCTTCGCTTTAAAATTAGCATACATAGGTTGTTGCCTATTCAACTGATTTATACGGAAGGTAACTTTTTATATTATAATAACTTATTACTACGTTTCAAAGCGAATTCGGGGGTATATACGACACGCGTTTGCGTTGCGCTCACATTTGATACCAACCACGCCGTCTCAATGCGGCCCTTCACCACTGCGCGAATACCGTTGCGGATTTTCACAGCGCCACGAAACCCGGTTTCTCCCCTTCGCAGCTGGCCCGTGCCACAGTTCGCGAGACGACCGAGAACACGGTGTCCCACGGCCGCATCAGTCAGGTGGCGTGGGTGAGCCCAGACACCCACCCGCTGCTGGAAAGGGTCAACCAACGGGTGGCCATGCTTACCGGACTGTCGACTGACTACGAGCGCGGAGACTCCGAGATTATACAGGTGAGCATGCATTAAAAAAAAAAAGATGCATTTTCGCATGTATAAGCCAATGCGAGCAACTCGTACATCAAAGGCAGCGAGGCTGCGTAAGGAAGTTCTCGTACTCTTGGAAGCCCTAAGAATTTAGTTTGTATATGCCGTCTATCAACCCAAGACTTTTCTTGGTCCTCTTGTCTCTACATCCGAGCTCGCTACTTCTATAATCACTCCGCTATGTCCGACGCAAGAGTCGCGAATGATGAAAACAGCGAGAGAGAAAAAAGGAATGGAGCTGTGCAGACCATGTAATGCGTAGGGTAGATAACCGGTGGACCGTTAAAGTTACAGAATGGGTGCCAAGAGAAGGGAAGCGCAGTCGAGGATGGCAGAAACTAAATGGCTTAATGAAACTAGGAAATTTGCACGCGATCATGGGAATCAGCTAGTGAGACAGGGGTAATCTGAGATCGCCGGGAGAGGCCTTCGTCCTGCATTGGACATAAACAATATACTGATTATTATTATTATTATTATTATTATTATTATTATTATTATTATTATTATATCCGATGATTTTGATTATGATGTTGATATCCGATGAATGTTCCCTGTATGCTTCACCGGTTGTATATATCCTTTCGAACATCGCATGCCATACGCTCTGCCTCGCTCGCTTCGAGTTCTCAACCTCCCCTTGCTGTTGTGTTTTTCCTGCACGCTGTTCCCGACGAGCAGTACAACTCCTACGGACCCGGAGGCCACTACGAACCGCATCACGACTACCTGCTAGAGGGACTCACGAAGGAGCAGGTAAGCTGGGGACCACCGCAGTGGCGCTTGATATGCGTGCTCGAAATGATGAACATAGTGAAAGGTGTACGCTTCAGCATTAAGACGAAAACATAACTGCCGCATTGCAGGATGAAACATTTTAAAATGTAATGCATTTTAGCGTATCGTTACCGTTATGCCGTTGCCAATACCGGTTGCCACTAAATGTCCATGTGCATTGCTTTAGTCCGCATGCGCGGGGCTTACAGCGCGTGCGCAATTCTGACGAAATGCTCGCAGTAACGGCAATGGTAGCACGGCAACGTTACGCAATAACGTACTACTAATGGAGAAGCAATTAGGATGTTTCTGATTGAGAAAATGACACAAAGAATATTCTTCAGATAATCATAGGGTCTAACGTGTCAAAACCGCTGTGTCCTGATAACGCAGGCAGTAGTGGGACTACTTAACTAATTTTGACCGCCTGGGGTTTTGTAACGTGCGCCTAAATCTAAGTACACGAAGGTCTTTACATTTCGATTACATCTAAATGCGGCCGCCGCGGCAGGAATCAAACCCGCGACCTCGATCTCATCAGCAAAACGTCATAGATGGCGGCGGGTAACCAACAATAATCACACATGTGATTGTGAACATGGCACATTAATTAAGGGAGGCATAGTTTGGCGGCCGTCTAAGCCCAGAGGGCGCAGCCGAGGCCGCATACCAGGCGTCGTTTAAGGAATTTCAGGCTGAATTGCCACATATTACGCTTGCATGCTTTGCATGGGCTTCGACATTTAATGTCATGCTGCGTTCATTGCGTAACTCTGAAATCTCCGCGACTTTCACGATTTCAAGAATTTTACTAATTTAAAGAACCCGTGAAAATTCTTCGGCAGGCAATATCGACGCTCTATGCCAAAAATAAAAAAAAGAAACTCGATATCTATGAACCGTGGCTGCGGCCCAAGTGCCGGTTTTATAAACCCGCAAGATGCATGAGTCAAGATGCTGTGCGATTATACAGTAACTAAAAAAAAATCGCTACCGAAAACCGTATACGACCCGATAGTAGCGTCATTAATTGCAGGCTTTTCATGTATCCACGCTGGTTAATCTATGAGACTTCTCAAAAGAAAATGTTTGAAACATTCGAGACGGCGTACGACACTTACCCGGAATTTCGCACCGATGGCTCGAAGACGCTCATTTATGTCGGAAGCAGCGTGGTTGAAGGGACGTGGGAACACACAGTTAGACTACCACAGTTTGCATCAATTTTCACTCCTGAGTGTTATGCCTTGTGGATGGCAGTTCAAAATATTAAAAGCGCCAAACATGAACAATCAAATTTATACAGATTCTTTAGGCGCACTTAAGGCCCTGAATACACATTCAGAGTACAAACCTGTCATAGGCGACATCCTAGACATAATAACACATCTAACTAAAGGCCCGATCATTCGTTTCTGCTGGGTCTCAAGCCACGCGGTAATCCCCGGTAGTGAAAAGGCGGACCAATACGCAGCACCGGTAGGAAATCTGAATATTTCAAAGTTAATACACCTGTTAGGAATGGGATTCAAGCTGTTCGCAAGGCACTACTCCCTAAGTGGCAACGCGAATCGAGTTTTGAAAGACAACAAACAACTTCAGCTAATCATACCTGCCCTTGGGGAGTGGAAGACATACTATCATCAAGAACGTTTCGTCGAAGTAATTCTCTGCCGACCAAGGATAGACCACACGAGCATGAAACATAATTACTTATTGACAGTGAACGAACAACCAACATGTGACAAATGCCATGAACCTTTAACAGTAATGCATATATTAATCGCGTGTCCACATCTCGAAACGCATCGACAAATACACTTCGCCGTATTGTATCAATCACACACTACGCTTGATCCAATACTGATGCTGGGAGAAAATGCACTGGTACCTCTGATTGACGTCATCTATTTTTAATGCGAAGCGGGTTTTTTTCAGGTAAGCTTTAATTAGTGCAATGTATGCTGCATTTACCAACTAAATTTTATCGCCCTGCATCTGGCGTCGCACAGCGATAGTCGCATTTGCGCCAATAAGCCCAATTTAACTTACTATGCAATTATGCAAAGTGCCTCTGTCCCATCATCACATCATTATTGTACGTAATTTTCAAGTGCTCGTACAAGTTCAACATCACCGTATATATTGTAACAATTTGTTTAGGTGTAACCGTGTGTTTTGGTAGGTCTAAGTGGTGATAAGTTAGTGAAGCCATGTGGACTCACACATTTCTGTGAGAACTTGCCGTGTATATAGTATAAAATGCTCAGCAATTTCTATATGCAATCGTCCTGATGGAATTATTCAGTCATTGTGACTCAGGATATTTGCCCACACTTTTATTGAAATAAACCTTTTTCTAAACACGCGACATTTGCATGTGACCAGCTGACTGCGCTAGACGGTTACTGTGCGGTCAGTAGCATCTGCCTTCTTTCCGTCTTCTTTAGTTAATTACGTCAATATGCAACGCTCCAATTGCTACAAACTACTATTTGCAAATTCCCTAATTCCATGTTTGTAAAACACAGAAATATGTGAGATTATTGGGAAGCATTCGAAAATCTTTCGGAAAGTTTGTCAAGTATACCTTGAGTGTACCCCTTTACCTGCAGTATACCCCTTTAAGCACACCCGTTTAAGTATACCCCTTTACCTGCATCGCCTAGGACAAAGGATAGACTATTCCCGAAAAAGCCAAGCGCGCGAATCACGGCTACCTGTTCCAATTATTTCTGGGTTTCGAGGTGTTCTGAAGCCATCCCTCTATTGCTTACTATAGACGAGACTTCCGTGCAATGGCACAAAGAGGGAGTTTCGTTGTTTCTGCACTAATACATATAGCATTCTTTCTTTCACTTACTTTTTTCTTTGAGCTACCCCGCGAGCACGTCGCATGTTTAGCGCAGTTCAGGATCTGCAGCTCCATCTCCTTGCAAGAAAGCAAGAATAAATAAAGAAACAATACCGGGAATTCGAGGAAACGAACTGAGACGCGAGTACGCTGAGTGAAAGCGACGGCTGCGTCATTGTTCATGTTTTTTTAATGTTGATTTTTACTTTCTGCCTCAATGACCCCAAACGTGAATAGTCTCTTCGTTTTTCATTACGGCGTGCCGGACTGCGCCAGCATGAAGCTAACACGCTTTTGTGCTGGGTCTTTTTTTCTTGTTCTTTCCACCCGGTTCGCGCAGCAAGAAGAAGTAGACGAAGAGGACAAAAAGTCCGGAGACCGCATCGCCACCTTCATGTTCTACGTGAGTTTACGGCAGCCAACATCGCACTGCTGGACGTCCAAGACGAAAGGCGTGAAAGTGTGCGGTTTGGTTTACTTTCTCGGAATCTTGGCCGAGCCATTTTCTTTCTTGCATGCACTTTTCTTTACAGTTTGAAAAAAGAAAAGGCAGCATTGCGGCTCTGAATTTCCGGACTTCAATGATATCGCCCGAGACAGCGGCAGTCAAACAGAATGACTTACCGGTGGCACATTTCTGAGCAAAATTATTTAATAGACGGTTTTAGTTTGTGCGTCAACGTATTACTGTTCGCGCAATACCTCGTACCGGAGTGAGGCATGCGGCAGCAACAACGCTGGTGGCGACATCTCTTGACGCAGAATGTAACACCATGGTGCCCATAAAGCTAATAGCGCAATGACCTGGCATATTCTACTTAATGGCTGGTGTAAGACATCAGTTAGAGTTACATAACCAATTCCTTTCCGTCCCTCTATAGCTTTTATTCTACAAGAACACTCACCGAACACCAACAGGTTTAAATGCATTATAGTTGGGCAAAACGTCACGAGATGTCTCTACCGAATTTGCTGCTGCCGGTCATGGCACCTGAAACCCGGTAATCCGCAAACGGTAAGAAGTTTATGGCAAGAAGTTTATAAATTCAAACTCTCTAATACGGAACGAAATTCAGGTGTGGGTGGAATATGGACAAAGGAATATGGAACACGGTACTTGCCGGCGTTGCTGCGGACACCTTCGTGGAGTTCAGCATTCGTAGTTAAAAATAATGTTTCGCTTATTCCACATTCATAAACCTCGCCTATGCGGCAGTGCGGATTGTAATGACGCCGTTTCATTTTCCTTTTTAACGTAGCTTTGAAGGGCTAGATAAGACTTCAAAGAGCCGTGAAATACTAGTTATGAAAAGCGCCCAAGTACAAATGATGACAGTGTTGAGTGGTGCATTGAACCACTTGATTACGTTCATTTCTAAAAGTGAGAAGCTTCAGTGCCTAACACGAACGGATAAAAAAAAATGGTCTTCCAGAAAAGGCGTGGTTTAGCAAAGTCAATGGATTTATTTTCCTATATTTTTTTTTTTTTTGGGGGGGGGGATAAAGGCAGTACTTTCCTGCACAATTTATTTAGTGGGATAACTTTCCGCATTATAAACAATGCGCAAGAGATGTTGCAAAATAAAATATCTGTTTCTGTTAAGCGTATATGGAATTGTTTGTTATATAGAATTCCTAGATTTCCACAGGGTGCGATATTTCGTCTTTGTTGGTAAATTAACGAGTAACGTTGATAATTACTGTTTATCATTTAAGTCAAAGATTTCTTCCCACTGCAAGGCTATATCTTCTTGTTCTACAAACGTTCGAATCATCGCGCAAACATTTCACCTCAAAATTCCTAATTTTAATACCTTCCGGCTATTTTTTAAATAAAAACATTTGCGTACCAAAATTCCTGGCACATCTGGCACTATATTTAGTCCTTTTGTTATCAAGGGGTCAAAAATACTTTCACACAGTGCACTTATTGCTTAATGATGTCATTATTTTCTTCCCAATATCCGTGCAAACAAGGCTGGAATTGTTTGCGGTGCAACTTTTTTCATAAAAAACGCACGTATGGTAAATGATTGCGTTACATCCGAACAGAAAAGTACCTAGTTCTCTTAAAGTCATCACGTGCTCCTACGAAGCTTTCTTCAAAAAAAAAAAAAAAAAAAAAAAAAACACAACAAATAAGCGAAACATTGTCTTTTATTCTGAAAGATAAAGACAAAAAAAAAAAAGAACAACCTGTTGCAATTAAATGAACAATTCACCACGTGACCATTATTGTGGACCTGATGGGCGACTTTAGTTCAAGTAATGCCTGAACACTTTCTTATTCTTGTGTCCTAGAGTGAGCACCCTGTTCTAGCCATACGTGCTTTCTTCTAAAAGTAGAGTTAATTTGCTTAAATCACTGCAGTATCAAAACTTTGTACTGCAGAAAAATCAACCTAAGGGAAGTGCAGCTCCGATATGCGTCAATATTCTTAGTGATCGTGAGCGCGAACGTTCCATATCACGAATGACCTGCATCACTATATTTAGTTTTAAAGTGGGCACCGAAAAAATAAATAAATAAACAGAAGAAATGGGATTCGAATGTTTCGATGTTTTCAGTTTCTATTCTATTTTAAATGTGCTTCACATTGCTTCGCGCGCCCTAAGAACGTCTGCAAGAATATTCGCTCCATCGGCAGTGGCCGACCTCAGATTTCTTTATTACTGTAGGCGTAACACAAGCGTTTAGCAGTTACTCCCTAAAATATCTCAACTTACGTTGTTAAAGACGAACAACTTACGTATTGAGGAAGTCAAAGCTCATCCGAAAAGAGGAACAGATAACTCAGCATACTTCTTTAAACATTCCAAGCAAAAGAAATGTTCACAGGGCGATGAATGCTTGAAAGGGTGAACACTGGGCAAAAAAAAAAAAAAGATGTCGCTTGAGCCAAGCTTTCGACAAGGGGACTTGCCTTGATCGGGGCAGAAACTGCTTTCCTTAGCAGCGCTTTTATGCACACGAAGTTCACTCTCCCCCAGCGTCAAACGGGCAAGAGGCGTAGAATAGGCTTATGCGTAAGGTAGCAGGGAAGTCGAAGTGTTCAAAAAAGAACAAATAAAAATGTATTTCTTGTTTAGTTTTGACAGAGACGGGAAAGGCAGGGGTATACTGCGCTTCTTTTTTCCAACAATAGTGCCCCTGGAGCACTTTTAGCACTGAAGGGTACTGCTGTTGGTTATACCATGTTGTAAGCTGGGGAAAGTTCCTCGACAGGAGTATACTTACCTGTGCGATACCCATGGCAACTCAACACCAACACCCTATCACCCCCGTTTTTTTTTAGCACTTCGAATTTCCTCTTCCTACACTACGCACCGGCCTAATCTCCACCTCATCCCCCTTGAAGGTAGGGGCGAGTGAAGTACGCGTACTTAAAAAGAAAAGTCGTATTTTCTCCCGAAAGGCGAAGAATAGATTGCGATAGCAAATTAGTGCACAGCTATACGAAGTAAGGATAGTAGTTCTGTGGGCCGTATAAACTTGTAAACATAGTCACACTGACTGAATTAACAAGCGTGGGGTCCCGCGCGCACGAGCAAACATCAACACATTTCACTCCATGACCGTGGAAAGTCGCTGTCAAAACGCTGAAGTGAGGAAACGCGGCAGCAGCAGCGAGCGAATTGAGCTTCGTGCTGGCCGTTATCGCTGGCTAACCTTTGCACGCTTTCACTCTCACACACAGCACACGGCGCGCAGCGACGGTTTTGTCTCCCTTGGGACTTGATACGGAACCTCACGACGACGCGGATGGCGCAAATGTACCTGGAATGTCCATACAATTTCTGTCAGAATAAAGCTCCGCTATGAAAAGAAGTTGCTGCTCTGACGAAGACAAGTGTCTCCTAGTCGAAAGACTAGCTGTAGCGACATTCCTCGTAGTACCATTGTTAATCACTTCCTTAATCGCTGTTATAACATTACATTCGATAAATCATCTTTACCAGAAGTATTAAACAATACTTAATTTGTTTTCCCGTTGTCGCTTCCCATTCTATTTCATGAAGGTGGTCCTTGCCTTTTGATGATCGTTATAACTGTGCTGACTTAATAAATCGCATTTTCTTTTTTTTTTCACCGTGACAGCTTTCAGACGTGAGTTTGGGAGGTTCGACTGTGTTCCCCTACGCCAAGGCGGGTGTCTCTCCGCGAATGGTAAGAGTCATGTATTCATGTGAATCGTAATGTGAATGAGTCGTGTGAATGGTAAGAGTCATGTGATCAATCTATTTTACGTGGCAAAACCAGGTCGTACGAAAATGTTTGCAACACACCGGGACTCAAAGAACAGAACCTTCGTAGATCTGGAAATGTATCAGAGGCCTCCCTAAATGTATAGGAAACAGCAGAGCTGGGAGATGCTCCTCAAAGAAATGCGTAACTCAGCATTGCATTTACCATCAACTATAATATGTTAACAAAGTACGTAGTCAGCTGCACAAGCTCATTGTTTTTTTTCTCTTACATTTCTCTAGTATGATAACACAGAGTTTCCTTTCATAACGCGACGCACAATTCTTCCTATCACGTATTCAAGACAACTTTAAGCTTGAAGTAAACGCCGCATGTAGCGCTTATTTCTTCTACTGGCAGCGCGAAATTTTAAGGTAACACCAATCCTTAAATATGCAAGTGCATGGCGCAGTTCGGACGCAATAGAAATGTACCGCGTAGCTTTACACATAAGGATCGCTTGGAAGGATCGCTTGGAACCTTGTAGGAAATAAGACGCCTCGTGATGCAAACTGAAGTGATGTTTACGGAGTGCCCTTTCTGTAAGGTTTCTACGGCAAAGGAACAACCATGTCGTAAAGAACGACACAGCTGAAAATTCGAAGAGTCAGTTCACGTGCGCCCGGCGACAAAAGTTTACGGACCACGCGATCTGCGAAGTGGCTCAATTCCCGAGCAGCCTCTAGCAAAATCCAGTAAAACTGTGTACGACAATGTTGTTAGCATATCGAGGCCCTAAATGCAAATACGAGACTGCATTGTGAGGCTGCAGAGATATTCAGCTTTTTCTAAGATCTCGTGCACCGCAATATTTTGTCGCTGTGCGTACGTAGCACGACCGCGCGTTGGAAAACAGGGAGCAGTGAAACACACAGGGACAGAAGAGCGAAGTCATGGTGACAACCCGTCTTCATGCTTTTTCATATAGAGCCGGCTGTCGGACCGTGTGTCCCGGCTAATTTTATTCAAGCTGTTCGACGAAAAGAAAAATTGAAAAAAAGAACACGGTACAAGATGTGATTATAAGACATACGTTGTTCTGTCGTCAGAGGTCGGACGATTTAACACCACCGTAGGTCTTAAAACCGTATCTTTCTTTTCCTTAAGCAGCTTGGCTAACGTTAGTTGGCGGGCCACGCTGTGCATTTAGTCTATAAAAAAGCACAAATAAAAAAAAGTTCCAAAAATTTAAACGAAGGCAACGCTAACAAGCGAAAGACGGGATAGGAAAGACAATGAAAAGGCTGGCGTCAACTCCACTTAGAATGAAATGCAGTGACCGATCATGTCAAAAAATACAAACATGATGTTTCAATTTTCGTTTCACCTCCGCTTGCTTTCCAACAGGGAGCGCAGCTCTCCACAAAAAAGGAGGATCAGTCGACATTGAAGAAAACGTTTTCTAGTCGACTGTTGTAGAAAGCGATACCAGATGAAATAATGCAAGACCTGCAGCTCTTAATATTGCGCCAGATAAAGCGTCACTGCTTACGATTAAGGGTGAAGCTGCATTCTTTTTTCGTATTCAACAGGACTGTCGACATAGGTTTGCGAAATTGCCTTACATTTCTGCGGTTCGTTCATTTCTTATCACGTTATCACTGTTGATGCGTTCAACATTACATATAGTTTCCGGAGACGTCAGGAAAGAAACAAGTCCGAAGTTTCCTATTATATCCAACTAAATCATTCACCCATTTACTCCGGAACAATGATTTCTATAAATTATAACACCCATTTCTTTATTTAGCATTTACATTTTATATTTCTATTGCGCTGACTCTCATACTCACGACATGATGCTAATTTCAAATTACACCGGCGATCTTCAAAGCCATTCATGGCAGCGATTGTAACATTGCTACCTTTCACTGATAATAACCCTGCTGATGCTAATTCGCTTGCGTTTATGTTACGATGCCTAAGTATAAAGCGAGCGGCCTAAATAAGCTTGGCTGAAACCTGACAACAGAACTCCCTGTACCCTACTAACTTGACTGCCCATTCGTGAGCTAAGTGTCCTTCTCGGCAAGCACCCAAATTGGTAGGGCCGGAAATCGTCGAGGTCAGATTGAAACTAAGAAATCGACTACCGTCATCCGTGGGTCTGCGACACGAAGTCAGCAGGCAAGAACTGCCGATGGTAATTATGACGTCTAAACTGTCAAACGCTCCTCGTGGGCGCCTGGTCTCAAATCAATAGTAGCTATTACACAAACAAAAAACAATGACACCAAGAAATGAGCTACATAGGAATTCAAGGAGCCAGTATGTACAAGGTGAAAAGCGATTTTAGAATCCTATGGCTCGTTTGACTGACAGCTGACGCACCAGAAAGAAACGCGGACGACGAGGTTGACACACCCTGTCAGACGGCGCTAACATGGCGAGACCTTTCACCTTCATGGTCCTTCACTTTCCGGTGTTTCCTCTTTATCGTTTCCTTATCGCGATCACTGTGCCAGGAAGTTCACATGATGACCTCCCGCTTCACGAAATTCAACGAGCTTCCTTTCCGTTTTGTACGGTTGCTTTTTTTCCTGGCGTCTGTGTCCAAAGCTATTACATTTCCCATTACCATCCGTACTAAATAATAGCAGGCACACGGGTGTCGGGTTTTTCGAACGCTTCCTTCGCGAATGTGTTGCCTGCTTTCATAGTACTAAGAAAAATAAAATCCGCCTTCGTTCCACTCCGTGAAAGCGGATGTACAGCGAAGCTGCTGCGGACGTTAGACACGTGCCACCGCCCCATCTGACCTTAGACGACGTCAGATAAACACCAACACCACAAGCGACGTGCGGGAGTGCGGCATACATCCTCAATCTTCTATGCCCTCCGGCAAGCGCAAGTGCGTGCTTGAACTAAATGAATTTTGCAAAGCGAATTTCGAGAGAAAATTCATCAAGTACGACTTACACAAGCTGCATACATGATAGCTTCAGAGTGTAAATCGAATGTATGATAAAACATAATTCTGTTAGGCGGAAACTGAAAGCCCTTTTCAAGCTGCCGTTTAAAGTCGGTGTGAGTTTTTCGATGAGCACGAGCCCAGAAAAAATCCCGAACTAGAAGCTAACAGCTTAGCTGTAAAATCGTTGAGGCTGCATCAGGGAGGCCGTTGCAGTGGAGTATAAGAAACGTATTGCACGTGCTACAGAATAGCGTACGGGCCTGAGGGTACAGAAATGACGTAACCAAATGTACAATTCACATTTATTCACGCATTAGCAAGCTTGCATACCTAATTTATGTTACAGCTAATAGGCGTACGTACGGTCTCCTCTTACCAATTTAAAGTCGTTTCAGGTCAAACTGAAAGTGAATTCGCGTTTTTCACGGTGCGACGGCGCATGCGCCCTGCTCTAGCGGATTAGTCGCGAAACATTTAGGGAGGGTCACGCGTGCGCCTGCGCGGCCTGACATCGAGGGAAAGTCTCCAGAACAAAGAACGTGCATGGACGCGCACTGCAGCAAACACTCGTGCCTTGTACAGCGTTGGAACTCCAGCGGTATATAGCTCTACGTCGGTGCGTTTCTGAAAACGTGCGTAGTATGAGACTTCAACTCCACTTAAAACTGAAAGGGGCCAGGGCATTGGCCAGACTGCACCGGGAACCACATAACTTCCGCCTTGCATTATTGGCTAGCAAATTTATCGACAAACCCCTGTGTTACACTTGGCCGACACTTCAAGAACATGACGTTGCTGACGAAGCCTTCTCGCAGCGTCGGCCCTCTCTTGCTGATGGTGGCAGCGCGTGCCTGACCGGACGTACTCGTTTGTGGCGTGGTGACACTGGGTCGATACGAGATCGACAAGACACTGACGCCAACGGGTAGCCATACTATTCAGCACAGTGTTTCGTTGAGAATGTTTTATAATAGGCGGACACCGACTCAACCGATGTGCACGAGTTGTCGTAGCGCGACGGGCTTTCTTGTCGACGGCACAGACAAAATCAGCGTGCCGACCATGATTGTTCGACTCAACCCCACGCAATCGGCTGTCCAAGAAATAACGCGATAACCGTAGCGCCTTCGCTTGTACCTATAATTTAATTAGTCGCGCTCAACATGAGTCGAAACAGGCCTTAGAAGTTGAAATGCACAAGCTTCGGTGCTGACAAGCCGCGCACATGAAGTTTGAGCCAATGTTGATCCTGTTTAGCGAAGGTTGGATTAGGCCTGACCCCGTCGAGGTCCTGCACCCGCTGCCGATGGACCTGAACTTTCAAATAAGCAGTTACAACGAAGGAAACTGCCCTTATAGTTCAGTTGTGGCACTATAACGATTTGGTATCAACTACGGTTCACTTCGCAAGGTGCGCACACAGTAAGTGACAAGCGGCGACAAAGTTCTGTGCCAACATCTGTACGTCACCGTTCCCGAAGGCTGCCGGTCGCATCCGCTACGTATATGGGTGGGTCTGTACGTGTTAAAAAAATTATGGGGTTTTACGTGCCAAAACCACTTTCTGATTACGAAGCACGCCGTAGTGGAGGACTCCGGAAATTTCGACCACCTGGGGTTCTTTGACGTGCACATAAATCTAAGTACACGGGTGTTTTCGCATTTCGCCCCCATCGAAATGCGGCCGCCGTGGCCGGGATTCGATTCCGCGACCTCGTGCTCAGCAGCCTAACACCATAGCCACTGAGCAACCACGGCGAGTTGTACGTGTTGTTGTGCTCACACATTTTTTTTAACTCCAGAGAAGTACTGTTTACATCTGCGTCAAACGGGAAGCAAGAGGCAGTGCCTTCGGCACAGCAGCATAAACAACCACCTCGCTAGGTTACCAACCGTGTCAGCGATGACATCCGCGTTTTCGTGAGAGCACTGCACGTCCTGTAAGTGAGCGCCTATGCCAAACACCGTTTTCTCTAATAATACTGTATGGCACTCGCGAACTATAAGTATGGTGAAGCTAAAGAAAAGCGAGAATCAGTAATAACAGCCCGTAATATGTGTGTCTAGATCACATGTTCCCGTTGTTCAAGTGGCTCGGTGGCTCATATAGACTCGTCTCAGGGTGGAACAACACGGCAAATGTGCACACATATGTATGTTTTGCTATGTTTTGACGTTATTTGCGTTATGCTATATTTTGACGTTATGATCCACAATATCAGGATAACAGTGATTTGTGGCTGCAGATGTCGATGCAAACAAGCACACCACTGTGGCAAATCCGACGCGGAACGCTGAGCTCGAAGACTTTCTTGAATATGCGAAATGTGTAATGAATGTGAAAGAGAAATGCAAAGAGCGAGGTGCAAGAGCATACAACAGCGACAACAAACTCAAAGGTAGCCGCGACGGCACACAGAACTCAGAGTGCCTTTATCGGCCGTAGTGTTAGCACAACAGCGCACTAAGACCTGCGCGCACAGTAGTTGGTGAGCGCTGGATCACTTCCAGGAACGACATGCTGCCCCGGAGAAGCCATTATAATTTATTGCAATCCACTTGATTTTAAAAAAAAGCATGAGCCTGGACTGTAGGCTTTAAGCTGTCCAAACAACTTACTATATGCTTTACATCTTTTCTCATCATCGTCACCCATCAGGCGCCTTTTCCTCCCTCTTTCTTTCCCTCTTCCCCTTCCCCCAGCGCAGAGTAGCTGGCTAGAGGAATGTACCTCAGGCCAACCTCTCTGCATTTCGTATCATTAAACCTTTATCTATTGCGACCACGAAACGCACAGCCGACGCACGCTCAACATGGGCGCCGATACAAGTAGGGGCGAAATGCGAAAACACCCGTGGTACTCAGATTTAGGTGGACGTTAAAGAACCCCAGCTGGTCCAAATTTCCGGAGTCCCCCACTACGACGTGCCTCATAATTATATCGTGCTTTTGGCATGTAACACCCCATAATTTAATTTTTAAACAAATCAACCGATGAAAGCCCCGGCACCCTTCCAAAACGTTTCCTGCGGCGCGCGGTACAGGGCAGAGCAGGGGCCCTATAACGTAAAGCTATTCCAATATGTTTCTATTCCAATCTCCTGACGTCAAATTTGCGTAACCACCGACGCAAGCACTGGGCGGTCACCCAGAGGGTTGTCTGTACAGACCAATCAAACACTCTTCTCGTTCATAGGAGGTCACATTTGTTTGCTTGATAAACGAATAACATTGCCTACACTGAGCGGCTTGTCGCATCTAATTGGCTGACAAGAGGAGAGGAGAACGCTCAAGTGGAGAGGGATCCGCTGGGGCAGAGCCAGTACACTGAAAATCGATACCCGGATGAAGAGGGTGGTGCAGGGGTCTGCGATTAGCCGGCTTTCCCTTACTTAGCTTGTGGTGGCTGGTCGAAAATCGCAGCGGCATGCAACGGAAGCTTAAGAATGACGCTAAAACTGACCCTCAGCAAAGAAAAGTTCGCAGAATGAGGTGGTAAACGTATCGAAAGTGCTCGAAAACGTTACACGGCCGCACAAGAAGTTTTATTATACGCAAATACACTCATGCTCTCCGGCAGGTGCGAGTAGCCAGCGTCTCAGCGATCGGTGGCAGCCATGTTTTATTCCTTTCGGAACGGGGCAGCCTGCGGCTATTCCGAAGAAAATTCAGTTTTTTTCGGCATATTAATGCATCTTTATCGCGTACACGTCACTTTGACGCGGTGAGTTTGTGCGGTTTTGAGACGTCGCGTGACAGGCAGGTGAAGTGGGTGCAGCCCGAAAACTTTTACCAATAGCCGAGGGCTAATGGCGCAGAGGGGTCGAATCAGAAATAACTATTTCTTTTTTCTGTTAAATCATGCATAATCAATGTGCACGCATCATATCAGATGGGGGGCTATCGCGGTTTTCGTGACGTCGCGTGACAGACAGGTGAAGTGGGGGTGGTCGAAAAAAGTTTTTGACCAATCTTGGAGGGCTGATAGCAGAATTGGAATAGAAAAGTTTGGAATAGTTTTACGTTATAGCGCCCCAGGACTATGAAAAAGACGGATTTTATAATTTAAGGTGCCGAAATAGCACACTGGCTTCTGAAAGGCGCGGTAACGTGGGGCTCCAGACCATACTTGACCATCTGAGTTTCTCTAACGTGCGTCCAAAACGCGATACCCGCGCGAGCGTTCTTGCGTTTTACCCCTACAGGAATACGGCCTACGTGGCGGGGATCAAACCTACAACCTTGCGCTCAGCAGCTCGACGCCACGGCCACCGAGATACAGCGGTGCATCATAGTACTGAGGGGTCGCTGTTTGGTGTCAGGGTGAAAATGCACGAGGCGCGGGCACATTTCTTAACATTTTACTGTGTCTTGCTATGCGAACATCACCAAGTAAATCTTGCTGAATCAGGATGAAATGAAGCTGAAACGGAAATTGGGATCACCATTCACATGTGCGTGTCCTTTCTTGCAGGGCTCGGCTGCCTTCTGGTACAACATGCGCGAGGATGGCAGCTACGACGTGCGCACATTGCACGGCGCATGCTCCGTGCTACATGGCACAAAGCACGGTACGTTCTACGCGAGCAGCGATGTATCTCTTCGCTCTACAGTCGTACGGCCCGCAGTCATTCGACAAAAGCTTACGGACCATGGCATATGAAAAAAAGAAAAAAAAACAGAGACGAGAAACTGGCCGTTTCCTCCTTTTTGGCATGTATGCAGCGCGGTTTTCGTACATTCAGCTTGTAGTAGTGTGTGCCTGCAACCAGCATAGTGCTTTATGGATTTACTGCTTACGCTCGCGAACTGCTCCGAAATCGAATTCTTTCTCACGTCCCGTGGTCTCCAAACTTCTGAGGGCGACTGCACCTATGGGCTTTCAGAACCAGAGGCGTACTTTATCGTGAGCAAGTGGAATGTCTACAGGAAAATTGAAACGCTAACGCAAATTGTGAAAATATTTTTTGCTAGCAGAAACCATAAACGAGGTGGAATGTACGCCAAGAGCTCCGCATGGTCCAGATAGCCAACCCCCGTTTACCATTACAGCTAAATATAGCGTGGGTGGCGGCGCGAAGAGGTATCTGCCAGTAACCACGGTTTATTTAAGTGCAGTAGGACCTCGGGTGCGGCCGACACCACTCAGGTCGAGCGCACTAGCGTGTTCTATTCTCGCGCTATCTGCACGTGATCCTATCTTCTTCGCCTACTTTGGAGGCAATCGTCGCGCCGCTACAAGACCCCCCTCTTAGTGCGAAGTGCGATTGAAATAAAGTCAAATGGTAAAGTCCAGGTAAAATGTGCAGATGGTGTCGTTGTTGTTAGTGTCGGACTCACGCAATCCGAGAAAGATGTACCAGGCAGCAGCGGCAGCGTAGGTTGCGAGCGAGGCGCAGCCACAGTGATAACGTAGTGTGAAATCGCGAGCTGCCGCAGGTTCTCGCAGGTGCCCGGGCCTGTAGAAATCGGAGCTCTAAAAGTAGACAGTCTGGAAGCTCTGGACTTGCGTGGAGATAGCACTATAGTGTCGGTCACTAATGTTGGCATGATGTAGAAGTCATTCTCGAGCTCAAGAACCCAATGACAGAGCTGCTCTTGCAAAACTTCTGTAGGCCGTGCATCCGCGGAAGGTGTGAACACCGAACGTAGGAAGGCTCGCCTGCTGCTTGAGGTGAAATCGCGAATGCCGATAGCATCAGGGCTGCAGTGGTCGCTGAATGCCTCGCGAATGTTGTGGTTGTGGCGTCGCCGTGTCTGCGAAAGTGAAGGTTGCGCCTAGTGGAGCCGAACGCAGAGCCTCTGTACCCGTGATGAGTGAGGTGACCCCGAACGGATAGCGGACAGCTTCTGGGAACGTCCAAGGAATGAAAGCGGCGGGCCGTAGAGTAGCCGAAAGCGCTTACGTTTGACCCAATGAATTCGTCGGAAAGAGTCGTCGCGCAGCTGCTTTTGAGCTGGGGATGAGGCACACGAACCGAGTAGAGGTCTGATGCTGGGGCCGGCGAGTGATGACGATCGGCACGGGTGGACGCAGGCGATGTGAGAGGACAAGACGCGGAATGACGCGACGGCTCAAATGGCAAGGGCAGTTATGACTGAGTGCTCGAAGTTACTTAGTGAGCAAGGACGGCTGCCCCTAATTAGGTACCGTGCTGTACTACGATTACTCCTAACTGGTTAACGGTAGCACATCCTACACCATAAGTTCCTGAGGGAATAAAATGCACGGCTTACTAAACCTAACTATTTCGTTCCGCTTATCGATGTTAGCTTATATACTCTGTTGCACTATCTTTGCTATTGCAGTTGCCAACCTATGGATTCGAACCAATGGCCAGATGTTCAAGCGACCATGCCCAGCGGCGAAACGGAAACGGACGCTAGATTCTGTGAAGCTGTGATAGTTGTTACCTGTGTTACTTTATTTCTTGTTCCTGCTGCTTATTTGTTCCTCCTCCTTGTACTTTTCTCCTCGCGATTTTTTTCATTGGGAACGACGGGTCGTCCCTGTTAGTGTCTATTGTTTTTATTTTTAAATAAAGAGAAAAGAAAATCAAATGATTGTTTATGTAAAGGAACGCACGCCACCTTGAGGGTGTTAAGAAGAAGGTCAAGGTGCGGCACATACCAAAAATAAAGCACACGACTTTGAGCATGTTGAAGAGTCAAAGGATGGTCCGTGCTTTCTACAGCACACCACCTTGAGGATGTTGGCCCTCCACCGACAGTTGATATCGCTAGCGCTGTAATTTGCACGACTTTTATTGTGACACGATAAAAGCTTCCTGGCAAATACAGTAGCCACGTACGCTGAACTTCAATGTCTCTGTACGCACTTTTTTATTGCTTAACAAGGAAACTCAAGCTTGGCTCCGACACGACGCTGTTTACTATGGCCGAATGCACAGCAGTATGGATGCAAAGGTAAAAGAAATGCTGCGAAACATGTCGCGTCCTTCTTCATCGCTGAGTAAAAGGTAAGTAACTGTAATAGAAAAAGAAACGGCGTGCTTCAAGAATAATAATGCTGAAGTAAGTCTAATAAAAGTACTAGCGCCAGTACTATGATGAATTATGATGAATGTGACGGTAAGTTGTTTCAATGCTATAAAGAGTCGGTATCGTATGGTCGATGAACCCTTACGATGTGCGTTGCCTTGGATTCCTTGTGTGAAGGGCTTGTGGTGCCTTAGGCCTGTAACAAGATACATATAGCGCAAATATACTAGAGCTCGTAAACTGCATGACGTCTGCGGATTACGATAACAAAAAGAAAACGCAAGAAAGCAAGAATGCTTGCAGTGAGCGGATGAAGAAAGTCGACAAAAGAGCTCACATGTAAGACTAACAGCTACCTGTCAAATACAAGCGGTTTACGCCGAAGTCGACACAGTGGCTTCGATCACCACTACGCACGCGTTAAAGCGATGGGTAGGAGTAACTTCGGTGCGTCGATCAAGTTTGTGAAGCAATGGAGCGTTAAAGTTATGTCTTGGACCAGCAACGCTTCAAAAGTATGCATCGACTGAAAAGTGCACCAGTGACACGCTGCTCAACGGCTCAAACCTCGACTTCATGACCGTGGCGAGGAAAGTAACAAATGAAAACGAACAACGGAAGGTAGTCAGGTGCACGCAGGTCGCCCACTTCAAACGATGCATATCATTAGTTGAAGTGAGCATTTCTACAACTGATCGATGAGGGTTTCGTTCAACGAGGTACTTATAATTATCGGGTGTGCACATTCATGATATCCGCAGCCACTGCGCACCCTCGAAAAACATTATTGCTGAAGCTTCGTAAGCTCAATAAAGTAGATATGAATTGTACGTTGATTTTCTTAGGCAACACAGTGTCCGAATATGCATATCTCATTTTATAATTAACGAGTACAGAAGTTTGACAATAGCGTGAACTGTATGTCTGGCGCCGATGCGCCGATCGACAAGCCAAAAAATGTCTGTGAAAGTAAAGCATCCACAGTATGTCTTACTACTGACAGACGATTCCCCACTTTCATCATATTTTTTACGACTACTCTTCATGACACATAGTACTAGCACTTAGTCCTTCGCGGGTAAGGTTGGTTGATTTTATTGGACCACTTGGCTCAGCATAGTTCTTTGATTCCACAGTTGCTCCTGACGACACTTTCAAAGGATACAAAGGAACTCGTTGTACGCAGGACACAGGAGGTCTTCGGGATGGCATTCTCAAGAAGGTGTGAATTCTTTGCACGTGCGCTTCAGTTTAAAACCAGATGGCTAGAGAAAATCTCTCAATAAATCAAAAGACGCGTAGTTGCAGCAACTGTGACCAGGACAAGTTTCGCTTAAAACCCTGTGAGCCTTTCCTGACACCACCCATACACGGTCAACTACAGTGAGCAATGGATGATCTTCAAGAGCAATCGGCACCGTAACGTGGCCACTCTACTTCGTGCTCATATTCGTCGAAGTCCAGGAAGTGTGCCAGTCGGTCCTTCTGGCAATCGACGTTTTCTCCGACAGCGCTAAAGTAAACCTCTCCTTCCCTCAGGTTCAGCTCCTCACCAGCCTGCTGGCGAGTACGCTAAGCGTCCACATCTTCATGTCGTCGGTTGGCAAGCTCCAGCCCCTCCGGCTGAAAAGTCACGCCGATCTCAAACCCAGCGCTAAGCATCAGTTTCGAATGCCCAGTCTCAGCAGAGCACTCCTAATCTGTTTCTTCATCGTCTTCACCATCCTCGACGTTTGTACCCAATCCTTCAAGCCATTCAAGTATGCAAGTGCAGTACGGTCCAGACGCCCAAGCCCAGCCAGCAGCGGCGAAAACGCCTTGATGCGCGTGTTGGCGCTCGCGGCCAGGCGGTCCGTGCACTTGGACGGAATGTTCTCCCTGTCGAGCTGGCAGCTGGGAGGCCTCGTCTGGTTCTAGGTGGCAGATCATGGTCAGTTACGTGCCGTTAGCGGAAGACGTTCAGGCGGCCACACGCAGTCTGGCCCTCATATCGCGAGAGGTGGGGACCATCACCGCAAATGAATTAAGGGAGTTCGGCGCTGCTCTTCTCGATGTCTTCGAGGAGGTGCATTCCCTTGAAGTGGCCTTCTCCCTTGTGGTACTCGGAGCCCATGCTCGCCATCGTGGCGTCTATCAACAAAGGGTTCAGGGGATAGGGTCGGGGGCTGCTTCTTGAACTTCAGTGTGCGGGGCGGTTAGCATGACCATGAAAAAAAAAACTTTGTAGGAATGATTGAACGACTGGGTAATTTCAATAATTTATTGAAAAGAGGTAGTTCTCAGCACAGCTTGTGGAAAGGTTTTCTAAGTTCAGTATTAAATTGCTGTGAACTATGGTCATTACAGCCATCGTAGTTCTACATATGGCCCAGGTCACAGGTATTCAAATCTAGTTCTGATGATTTGTCGGGGACGTTCGAATTTTACTTTCCTCAACTAACGTGGATATAAAGGTCAGTGTGACCATCCTGTTTTGATTGTGTTCACTGTAATCGTCAAAGTTCACAATAGGTTTCAGTAAAATTTGCCGCCGCACGCACATGCTTAGACTTTTATGCAAATCTCGCTCTCGTAATAACGAAATCAGTGACGACCCTATAGAAAATTTTCTTAGATGTTTAACTAGCAAATTGCTGATCTTAGCAAATAGCCCTCTTATTTTTTATGGTGGCTTCGCTTCTTCGCAATATTCCCTAGTAGCTAACGCTAAAATCACGCAGCCGAAGGCGCGGTGCGACTATGGGCTGGCTTTCCAATGCTCGACTACAGTAGATAGCTAAATGGACAGCGGCCATCTCAAGTCTCGTTCCAATCCTGACGAGGATGTCAAAGTAGACAGCCTCGCAAAGATAGCATCAAAGTCAAAAACTCTGCAGGCTACATTGTTCTTCATGGAAGATAGCGGCCTGGCAGAATGTGTGGAAACTCGACGTGAACGTCATCAGCGCACGAGAAATCAAATACGCTCAATAGCAGTCACGTTGTGTACATCATAGATTCATAAGCGCAAATAGTTAAAATACAAAAACAATATGTACTTTCCTTAGCTTTGTCTTTCCATCGCGAGGTGGTGTAATGTCGCAAAGGCACCTGAGACGTGACGCCACGTAGCTGTTTATGATGAGCATGGTAAGGATGGAAAGGGCGCTAGAAGGAATCAATATTGAATTTAACGTCTCCTACAAACAAGCTGGCACAATACTTGAGCAGCAGCTACCATGTTTATTTAAACCGGTCGACATTGTGCTTCTTGCTAACGAACAAAGTAATATGCAATGTTTGGCTGATATCTGTGGACAAGAAGGTGAGACTTTAGGATGAAAATTAAGCGTTAAAGAAAAAGGTTTTATGATATTCAACGAAAAAGTGAGCAGACAGTATTAATCCAGGGCCAGGAAATACCTCTGGTAAACGGGTTCCAGGACTTTCACTCAGAAAATGCAGTTGTTTGGTCAGGGGTGCAATCACGACTAGATGAAAACCAAAGGTCACTGGCAAGGCTCGCACTGGGCGCTCACAGGAAGGCTACTAAAGAAGCTGTGCAGTGTGATTTAGCGTTAACTATAAGGTTTCATGGTATTAGGTAAAAACAATAAAGAGAGAAGGTTATTACCGGACCAGGGCAAAATAATACAAACATTTTGGTGTATGGATAAACGAAGGCGATAGATATCTGGATAAACAGAAAACGAAAACAAACCGGCAGATGTCACGCCCTGTGGGAATCAATGTTATGCGAAGCAGTGTGCGGGTAACCTACCAAGTTAACGAAACGACCTTGAGAGCACCAAGACGTAGGCGGCTGTTTCACAACCTACATGACACACATGTCATGATAATCAAGTCATGACCCATTATTTATGTTCGTCATACACTCTTGTCAAACTGTGCCAATTTTGGCACATACCAATTTACCGAAACGACCATGAGAGCACCAAGACGTAGGCGGCTATGTAGATACTCTCAATGTGGCAAATGTTTGCCAAAAATTGAAAGGCATTTCAAACAGCAATAGCAAAAGGGAAGACAAACGCGGCCATAGCAAAACACAGAGCGCTATGGGGATGCAATAGGTACGAGGTGCTCCGGGGTATGTGGTAATGTGTTACGTTTCCAGTACTTACATTTGGAAATGCGGTTGTTTGCTTGAAGTCGGGGGTCCATTCAGGACTCAATGACAACCAAAGCTCAGTGGGACGCCTCGCATTGGGCTATCACGGGAAGACTACTAATGAAGTTCTGCAGGGGTGATATGGGCTGGACAAGTTTTGGAGTGAGGGAAATTCAATGTAACATTGATTTTGAAGAACAACTGAGGAATATGGACGAAAGTAAATTGGTTGCGAAAGTCTTCTGATATTTGTGCAGGAAAAACATTGACTCAAAGTGGAGGAAACGAACTAGGAAGCTTACCAGGAAGTATGCGAGCGGTATGGTCCGCAACGTGGCAACAAATAGCGTAAAACGCAAAGTGAGAGGCTGAGACAATTTCATGGGTGGCCGAAATGGAAAAGAAACCTGCTATGAGTAACTACCTTAGAGGTAAAAAAGAAATCAGGGAAAACACTTGGTAATAGTTTAAAGAGAAGCTAATTTTCGAAGCGAGATAGGCATGCCTTAGAACGCGAAGTCATAAAGTGAGGTGCACCAAGGACGAAGAAGCATGTGCTTGCTGCGGTAAAGCTAGAGAAACGAAGGAGCATGTTTTATTAGAATATGACGAGAACTGCAGAGCGGTCGATTTAGGCACCACTGGCCTCCTTCAAGCCCTTGGGTTCGGCGAGAGCAGGGCAAAAGTAAACATGTCCGCAATAGAGGTTAGTAAGAGGCGATTGGAAGATTAGTGGAAGAAAAGTAGGGAAACGACAAAAGAAACGTAGACGTACAGCAAGAAAGTTCAGAATAGGGTGAACTAGGGTGGTTGCTTGGGCTTGTTGGTAATTCATGATAAAAAATAACGTACAGCGCGAAGGAGAAGGAAAAGAAAGGACAAGGAAGGACAAGGAAAACTGGGTTGTATGTGCGTTAGTGCCCCCTCTATCGCGCTGACCCCTAGTGAAGTCTCGTATCTAAGCAGATAGAAATCGTAATGTTCGTTTTTTTTTTGACAAGTGACCATGATCTTAGTGCAGCGACTTACTGTTGGAACACCCCTTGTGACTGCCTTTCATTTTCTGCGCATGTCCCCTCTTGTATATATACACGCGATGTGGAAATGCAATAAAATATTGTTGGAAGTCAGCGCTGTGTATGTCGTCTCTCGCAGTCCTTGTCCTTGGCGCTGTACGTTACTTTTTATCACAATAGGTGGTCAGAAAATTTGCTTATGGGAATTCATCGCGGGCTTAGTTGCCCTTTTCTTGTTCTCTTTTTTAACCAAGCTAGGATAATTAGGCAGTATAATAGCAATAGTTTGGCGGTGCAACCCACCGCTCACGGGATGCTCACAACATCGATCCATCGTCGTCGTCCCTTTCTGTCCATGTCAGTATGTTCTGCTGGAAACAATTCGTGCTATGATAACCAACGAGCTCCGGCAAACACTATTCTGAATAGAGGCCTACACAATAGAGACTTCTGTGTCCGTCTTTCCTTGTGGTGTCAGTTTTGTGCACATGTTTATAGCTAGGCCGCCAGTTCATCTTTAGTGCTAGCTTTCTTATTATATCTTCGACACACACGCACACGCACACGCACACGCACACGCACACACACACACACACACACACACACACACACACACACACACACACACACACACACACACACACATTCTCCAGCGCTCGGAGGAGTCAGGTGCGCTGTTCGGCGCGCACATCGAACGAGACGCGTTTAAAGCTTGACTTTCTAATGTTGTACATACATACTTCTATGATCTATTACTTTCTATTGTGGTGAAAGCCTGTGTTATTTCGATGCCTACGCAATGACTATGCAAAACCATCGCGCCTATATACACGGTATTCCCTCGATATTCGCTTCAACTTGAGTTAGCCTGCAATTGTATATCTGTCGTGCTGTTTCACGCTGCTGAACCAGAAGCTTGGGCGAGTTGCTAAGCCATACTGCGGAAAACGACGGGAGACCTGCCTAAGAAAGACACAGCGCTGACTGACAACTAAGCTTAATTCGGCGCAACAGCCCCATGTATACTTGTGCAGCCTGGTTACCTTGGCATTCATTGCCGTGACTGTTGCTGCGGCTGTGTGCCTTGATTTTCATGATGCGAGATTCTTAACGCCAGCGGCACCAGACAACACGAGAAATGTTGTCTATCTGTTTTTCAGTTAGTTTCCGGCTTTAAGGTCAAACAAACCTATTGATATTTTTTTTTTCATTTCCTAACCTTGCTTGAATTGTGCGCGCGCTGTGTACGTACAACTATATCGCAATGGTATTCTCTTAGTCAGTTTACTTTTTATTATGATCTTTATTTGTCCTTTTGTTGGAGAGTGCGGAAGCATGTATTTCGCCGTTGCGACTAACAAACCTTAGTTGTGAGTCAGCGCGGTGTCTGTATTTTTCTTCGTCTTGCGTCCCGACGTTTTTCATCCGGTGGCTCATCCCATGTACTGCTTCACCTTTTCTTTTTCTTTTCGCTCTGCGCGGGCTCTGTATGCTAGCGCTCTAACCTGGTTCAAACTTGTTACAGAACAACTGAGGCCGGGCCAAATGCTGGCAAGAGTGCTGCAATGTTAGCACTACCTGCGCCAATAATTGCACAGCCCCCTTAGCCTCCCTAGATGACACCCATCTATCTATCTATCTATCTATCTATCTATCTATCTATCTATCTATCTATCTATCTATCTATCTATCTATCTATCTATCTATCTATCTATCTATCTATCTATCTATCTATCTATCTATCTATCTATCTATCTATCTATCTATCTATCTATCTATCTATCTATCTATCTATCTATCTATCTATCTATCTATCTATCTATCTATCTATCTATCTATCTATCTATCTATCTATCTATCTATCTATCTATCTATCTATCTATCTATCTATCTATCTATCTATCTATCTATCTATCTATCTATCTATCTATCTATCTATCTATCTATCTATCTATCTATCTATCTATCTATCTATCTATCTATCTATCTATCTATCTATCTATCTATCTATCTATCTATCTATCTATCTATCTATCTATCTATCTATCTATCTATCTATCTATCTATCTATCTATCTATCTATCTATCTATCTATCTATCTATCTATCTATCTATCTATCTATCCTTACACGCCAATCAAGTGACCCAATTAAGTTGCCTACCAGCTTGGGCCACTAGGTATGTGATCGTGGTTGTGATGCCGTCATGGTCGTCTGATCGTCGTCATTCCCCCGTCGTAGTTTCACTCTCGTCATGCCGTCGCCGTCAGAGCTTGTGCGCCGACCAGTGCTCTGAATTGTCCAATAGCGTGAGCAACTATAGATATGCGCTCGTGGTCGTGATGCCGCCATAGTCGTTGTATCAGCGTCATTCCCGCATTGCCGTAAATGTACCTTCAACATTACGGTGAGTTCCTACATTGCTTGACGGCTCATGACATTGACGTCAACAGCCATCGTGGAGTGGGTTCTACAGGAATCTACTTTTAGGCATAGCTTTCTATCTCTCTTCCTTCACTTCGCGTGTGCTAGCATCTTCTCTTGCACAATGGGCGACTACCGCAGATAGTGCAAGCCCAGGCAGCTCGAGGCGGCAGTTGTAGTATACCTGATCGCTGACGCGAGCCCCACGACAAACATACCGTCGTTGTAACGCCATCATGCCATCGTCTTCATTTCATCATCGATACGAGCAGCGTTCCTCACCATAAAGAAAGGAAGTTTCCCTTAAACCGATTCCCCTATTGCATTTGGGTACGCATAAATTGTACAAGAGCCGACTTGAGAGATGTTCACCTTATTCACATGTATAGAGATTGTCTTCTGCGCACTTACTAGTAGCATTTGCTCAAACAATGGACTTTTGCCTTTGACGCTCTTATGAGAGCGCTTTGCAAAAACAACGGACAATAAAAAGGCACTTTGTCGCTAGGCACTACGTTCTACAGAGACTAAAAATAAGGCCTTTTTGTGAAAGAATGACTCCTTTCTTTTTTTAACCAGGCATTTCCTCGCCGTCGCTGCTTCGTAGCTGAACCGTCCTTCGGCAACGGCGATGCGCTGCCGACTTCTGCTCGCGACTTTTTCGACGCTGTGGCTCACCTCTCTGCTCAACCCTGATGCGGTCAGCGCAGCCAACGTCTTCTCGTCGGTGGTGCACATGAAGGAGCTGATGTCCCTAGAGCGAAGGCTCGTTTCCAAGGTCGACGACTTCCTACACCGCATGGAAACGAAGCTGGATCACCTGCGCAGGTGAAGAATTGCCAGCGTACCTCGCTATGTGCACTTATCTAGTTACTCAGGCTCGTGATCTATATAGTCGTTCTCGTGGAGCGTTTTTTTTATAGCTTTATACTTACTTTCTTGAAAAAACATTAATTAAAGAACAGAGATGTCCCCTATTAGATGATGACACAAGCAAGAGTGACAAATTTCACTGTTTATTGAGGACGCGAAACTGCTGAAACTCGTAAACAAAATGTGAGGCCTCGTGGACGTCCGCTCGTATTTCTTACGCTTCATCAAAAAAGTTTGCCTTTATCATTGATAGCGAATCTGACTCGGCCTTTGAGCCCGGTCCTTCCACAAATCGTGAAGAATTCACAAAGCTTTTCGATCGTAAATGGTCTGTGTCATTGGCTGGCAGCCTTCGCTAATATAGAATGTCCAGCAACAGGACTAGCGGGATTTTGTTCATACGAACAACTGTAGCGTAATAGCTGTTATAACGCAACGCTTAGGCGCCCGTTCTTGTGGCCAGCGTCGGCTTCCTCGGAGTAACCGATCCAACGAGCACAGCGAAGTATGGAAAATGGAACGCGGAGCGCAGCGGAGTTAAGGAGGTTCTTAAAGAAGGGAGGTGAAAGTGGGGTAAAGTGCAGCGCGGTAACTGTCTCTCAGTAGAGGACACCTCAACCGCGCTGCACAGGGGGAGGGAGGGGATGAGAGTAGTTGAAGTACTTTCTCGACTTCGTGGAAAGGTAATTAAGTCCCCTTTAACGCATCCATTACTGCTACAACTGAACCTCGACTTAAAGAACTCGAAGGAACCCAAACATACATCATTAAATTGAGAACTAAAACCCCTCTTGCAGTTAACGTTTATAATAATCAAGAGAAAGACAAGTGAAAACTTTTCCCGAGTGGGTATAGTCAGCAGAAAGAGTAATCAGCTGTCATAAAAAGTGGACGTTTCCAACACAGATTTGAACTCTGCTGGGACAGAGCGCCTGGAGCCCTTTGGAAGAGCCGACGTTGAGCTTGTAATGTTGAGCAAGGCCGGACTGAATCGCGTACTCCAAGTTGGCATATTGTGTGGACACTCCTGCGGGCGCCGTGCGTCCATAGCACACGTATATATAATGCTGCATTATAACAAAGTCACCTGCCATCTACCTCTTCTTTTCCCTGTCTCTCCCTCCTACCCCGATAAACAGTGGTAGCAGAGACAAGCTCTCGCGCTCGACCTCTCATCCTTTCTCTTTGTGAAACCAGCTCCTCCGGCAACGGGCAGCGTCGAAAGAGAACGGGCCCGTATGGAACCGCCATGGTAAAGCTTTTTATGTAGAACAACGTGGGTCAATTTCAAGATACATTGAACATAACGCGTTTACCGCGATTGATTTCTTTAATCCTTGTTTCCTATCCAGAAACTTTGTTAGACAGGGCTGACGTTGAGTTCACACCGGTGATTCGATGTGTTCATGCCCTTAGTTTCCTCGAATATTTGTAGGTGGATTTCGAACGGCACTCTGTTAAACCGAAACTTTCGTAAAATTTGATTTGTTGAATCTATAGATATCAGCATACTACACTTTTCTCTATCCACTGCAGCTTTCTGAACGACTACTATGAGATGAAGACGTTCAAGGACCAGCAGTTGACACCCTCTTCCGCCGAGTATGAGAACAACACCCGCACGGCCAGCCGCGTCGACGCGTACAACACCATAAAGCGCTTGTCGATCGACTGGAATGAAATCGTGCACCACTTCAGGGTGCCCGACTGGATGGGTGAGTATTCCATTTATTAACGTGATAGCGTTAAGGAGCGAGCAGAGCGAGTGTCGGAGAAAATCTGGCGTCCCACGTCGAGGTCGTATGGGCAAACTGTTTTAAACCACCCATAACCAGGCACTCCATGTGACGCAAGGAATTTACTGAACAAATTGAATTTCCCAAGCGAAACTACGTGGAAAAATCGTAAACTACGACTTACACACAGCCTACACATATGATACCTGTCGGCTTGTAATTTCGCTATACAAGAAAACGTAATTCTGTTAAGCGAAAATGCAAAGAAACCCCTTCACGCACACAAACCGGCCACGGCGTACCGACTTTTGCGGGCTCCGGCGCGATGGGTGTCTTGTGGGCCGAGGGAAAGTGGCGGGGAGGAAAACTGGCGGAAAGTGGCGGGGAGGAAAAGGACTGATGAACGATCATGATATGTGCAGGAGGTGCATATACACAAGTTGGCAACGTTGTGACATCCATAAAGCACTGCGTCCAGCCAAGTGGCTTGTACAAAGGCTATAGCGGCGCTTGTTATCAGGGCTGCACTGTTTGCATTAGGCCAAGGGCCTAAAAGAAATTTGTCTGATAGTGACCTCTTATCGACCTTTGCGGTGGAGGAGACCAGTTGCTGTCGTTCTTGCACGCACGTGGGACAAACGAAAAATATACGAACAAGTGTTCCTGGTAGCTGACAGTATTCGCAATTCGGGATAGAATCATTGCAACCTATGGGGTGCCGATAACGCTAGGCGGGTGCGACACCAAGGCGAATCCGGTGCACCATGCTTGTTTGGCTTCTTTTGAGCTTCTGAGGCACACGGAATTTTATTTCTCGGTCCGACACATGCTCTCGCTTATGTCATCGGTCTGACTGGGTCCAGTGTTCCAATATGCGGCTGCGCATTGCGCAACGAAGTAAAAAAGTGTTTTTGCCATTTCGTGTGAGCGGAATGCGTACTTGAGAAGCATTAAACCAGTTTTCGATTCAGCGTCTGCCTGTTCGGTCCCTATCATGCCGAAGTGGGAATGTATCCTGTAAAAGGTGATATCGTGGCCATTTATTTGCGCATGGTAGAGATGGTCTGCAATTTGTATAGCCCTTCAATAATAGGGGCCCTGTCTGAGGATGCAGTCAATCGTTTGAAGAGCTGGTTTGGAGTCGCAGAAAATTGACCATGGGTGAGGAGGCCCCTCGGTGAGACATTGAAGTACCTCCCGGAAACAGGTTCTGCTGCAGTTGATGTTAAACTATGGTCTAGCTTAAACCTCCGAGCGATGATCATATGCCCCATGACGAAGGCTGCAGTCGAGGCATATGGTGTGACAGAGCCCATAGGTATATACATGTCTAGGATCTTCGTACTCTACATAACTGTGAAACAAGGTAAATTGCTTGAGGTCAATGGATGCAACGGATATTTTTTTTTTTGTAATTCCGGGGATCTGCAGCATAACGTAAGATTTAGGGAGGACCAACGGGGCTGTTCTCGAAATACAGGCGGGAGGAAATTTTGACGGTAGGATGTTCTGATGACGCGATATATTGCTTCAAAAGCTGCAACCTGGGTGGGTGGCAGGGAGCAATGATAAATCATGGTATCTGAGCAGAGTAAACATGCGAAGAGGCTCGCAGAGCAAGTATACACTATTGGACAAGCATGACCTTCCGCTATTGTTCCATTCGTTGACGTCCATCGGGGGAGGCCCAAGCATGTGCACAATGCTTGAGCTTGAGCGCTCTCCAGCGTGCGCACACACCTGAGTTACATGCTTGAGAGCGCCGGAATGCTGTACCGCATATAACCCAGCGAATAGTGCTTAGTACAGTTGGAGTAATCATGTCTCCGTGGAGCCCCATCTTGTTCCTGCAATGACGCGAAGGACATGAACGAAACTCCTCAGCTTTGATTTCAGTGCGGCGACGTGTCTTGACAAAGATAGTCACCGGTCTATTACTGCGCCAAGGAATCTGTGGTGCGTTACTTCAGGGATCGCAGTTCCGTTAACGATTGGTGATCTGGTGCCTGCGTGCACCACCGATTTATTTGGGGCCCAGTAGATGTTGCTTCATCATCATCCGTTAACGATTAGGTATACCTGGTCCTCCATTTCCCCGTGAAAGCAATCACAGAAGATTATTCTGTTGAGAGCTGGAGGCCTTGACGCCGCAGATACACTTAGCTGTGATTGTGACTGATACATGCATACGTCGTCCTCAAAGGAACTAATCTCCAGCATGTTAGGAGGTTCAGATGCAAAGCCAATCAATGTAACAGTGAAGAGAGTTATTGAGAAGAAGAAGGATTTGCTCAAGGCCTTGCAGGACACTTGCATTTCATGAAAAGACTTTCGATAGTTGACAAGGAGTTGTCGGGCATTCTGCTGGCACTTCTGCGAGAATCTGAACAGATCGATTCATAATGACGCATATTGACGACAAATAAAAGAGACGCTCAGGCACTCCGAGTGTCTGCCCAGACGGCCAGGCAAATCCCGCCGGTAGCGAACTTCTTAACAAAATCGCCAACGAAAGCACATAAAAAGCACATTTACAAGCCGGTTATCGAACCTCTGCAAGATGTTGCACAACACATATTAATCATATTAAAGGAAACTACCGTGAGCATAATGACCTTTGTTTTTCTGACAAACTGCGCCTTTAATATACTGGGGGGAAATGTCTTGTGCACAAGTGGGAGCAAAATTTTTGGTCAACAAAAAAAAAAAAGAACGAACGTACACGCACTAGGTTGGGGAAACAGGTGAATGCACTTGGCCACCGGATCCGCAATAGGGCGGCATACAAGAAAGCGGACGTGCTATCTCACTTCATTTACGAGATTTTAATGGCACGAAACACGCTTTGTGATTGTGTTCTCGACCTCACCACCAGCACTGCGCGTGAGTCGAGGGCATCGTCAATTCACTCCATGGGCGACTGTGCGGACACTGATGATCAATGAAGCACTATACTCTAGTCCGAGACCTGTGTATGTAGCAGCGTTGAAATGATGTTGTTTACAATTAGGCAGTGATGAAGCGTATATCTTTCTATTCGTTTATGAGTAAGGACAGCGTAATTCGGGAGATGAACTTGAGCATACCTGCTTCGGTAAAATCATTGCCCAAATGCCTCATATTTGCCTCTATAGCAAAAAATTACAGATACGAGTAAGAAAACGCCTTAATCCGGTGATCCGGTGATCAAAGGCCTAAGTCAAACTGAGTGATGCAAAGAAATGTCATTGGCCGCAGCATTCGCGTGGCACTTTATGACCATAGAAGAACCCGAAGTGTGATAAAGTACAGTGTATTGATAAAAGACGGCTGTTATTTATACCGTGCATGCGTGCCTCTGATTCCGTTAACGAAAAGCCGCAACTTCAGTGAGCAGACTTGGAAATACGCCCTAGGTAGGAATAAAAAAAGAACTTTTATTCCCGCAAAGTTGCCCTGTCAGATGTTTTACCCCTCGTTTAGCATATATGAATCCTCTGTCGCGAAAGCTTAAAGCTGTCTAGAATGTGCTGCGTGGGTGTATCCCATGTTATTCTTCTGTCCGTGTGCGTGTCAGCCCTACAACTATTTCTCTAACAACAAGCCCGCATTGCTTCTCTTAGAGAGACAACGCTTCGCATCTACGTTCTGCCCATCAATTCTATCTGCACTCAAGCGAAAAAGTTTATATATTTAACAAGGAAGATTGTAAGTCATGAAGGAGGGAGAGAAAACCATCTGCGCTGTATATTGATAGCAAACGGTGGCCGATCATATTCTTGTATAGGGAGAATTGCAGGGAAGATCATGTAACGCGCAGGGCAGATAGTCGGTGGTCTATTATAGTTACCGGATGCGCGCCATGGGCACAGAAGCGCAGTGTTGGACGGCGAAGAACTAGGTAATCTGATGAAATTAGGATATTAGCTTGCACAAAATGGGGTCAGCTATCGCACGACCGGTACAATTGTAGATCGCTCGGAGAGACCTTCCCCCTGCAGTTGTCATAAATAGGCTCCTAATAATGATGATTGAGGAAGAAAAACCTATATATGTTTGAGAATAAATTTTCGATTCCCATCGCCTCAGTTTTACTTTGGCACTTCGCACTATACAATGGTCACAAGATGAGTTAATATTTCCCGCCGAAAGCAGAAGTTTTAAAAATCTTGTATTCCGCTTCTTTTTGTTCTTTTTTTCTGCAAGAATATGATGCAGACACACTCTATGCGAACACTATTGGGAAAGAGCGCAGCGCCCGGTACGAGCAGCCGCGGTCTTTGTCTTCGTTTCCCACGTGCTCTGTGATGACGTGAGCTGCTTCGAGCGCCGCCGCACTAAGTCGTTCGCTTGATCGATGGTTTGTATTGTGTGAAAATTTTTCATTTCACTACAACCCCACTTCTAGTGCTGTACACCATCCACTGCTTTCTGCTGACGTCATGATGGCACTGAACGTCTCAAATTTCTGAGCCTCACCCCGACCACCCTTGCCTCCGTGTAGTCGGACGGGAGTTTCAAAATTCAATAGCTCATTGTTATCTCTCTCTCTCTCTCTTTCTCTGTTACGCATGTTGCTTCATAATTAGGCCTGCTTTCTGTGAAAAGGGGAACGAGAGGGGCTCGGTTATTATTTTTTTTTGTTAGACTAAACCGCATAAAGCTAACAGGCAATGAAACCAAGGGAAACTATCCGGGGTTTTATTTGAACTGTAGATAAGGAGAGATGCAAATGGATGAATGAACAAGTTGCCGCCGGTGAGACGCGAACACACAACCTACGCTGCCATGCCCATGAGTGACGCTGGCTAACACTCGCATGATCACATCTTGCGCACATGCAAAAATAGCCAAGTAGACGGCAGAATATCCTGCCCTGTAGATAAATTGTTAACAGCATCGTGCGCGTAATGCAGAGAACGTGGGAATGCGGAGAACCGTAAAGGCCGCCTCAAATAACCCCCTCCCTACAAGTCTCTCAACAAGCATAAATCGACCACGTGGCGGCTCTTACATACTCCCATCTTTATTACACCTTCCCCTGTATCATCACATCTACCCCGATGCCTTCACACTCAGCTGCAAAACATGCTACGCGCCACGCGCAAATCTCGACCCCATTATTTGGGCATGCCCCGCAGCACCTCACACCATCAAACACAACAACAATCCTACATTTAGAATCCCCACGCCCAACCAGTGGGAGGCCATGCTGCTCAGTGAATGCTTGGAGGATCAAATTTGGGTAGCCCGGCTGGCCGACGACGTCGCCAATTAAGACTCAAGGTCTGGCCGCCGCCTGAGGAAGGGAGGCTCCGGTACGGCTAGGCTCCCGGCCTTCCGCCTCCCTTGGCCCCAGCAAGGACATTCAATAAAGTTATCTCTCTCCCTCTCGGCAACACATGAAAAGTAGCAATTCGTTGTGCTTGCAGTCTCAGCTAGAAATTCCGCATTGTGAAATCATGCCGGGAAAACTCTTAATGAACCTTACAATGATACTGCGGGACTCTTTTCAGAGTGATGACACAATCAGCTATTCAGACCTTTTAGGTTTCATTTCATTAGGAATATTAGCGGTGGTTTTTGTTTGCTCATATTGAGCCAGATGATCGATTTGATAACTGCCCTGATGCCGTGCTACGAAAGGATTCTTTTGCATGGATGTCATTCATTTCTTGTCATCCTTCCGCAGCGAGCGGTCGATAATTGCGATAACGAATAAGTGGCGCCATGCCAGCAAATGACTCCAGGCAAAAAAGGAAAGGGAAATGGAACTTATCTTTGCGTAATTCAAGTATCAATCATTACGTCGATGAAAAGCAGCGCTGGGCCCGTCACTGACGTTTGCCCTTATCACGCGCAGCGTGTAATAGCAGGCAGAGAGAATGAGAGAGAAACATTCTTCATTGGATGTAGGAGATGTTAACCTGGCCGTACGCCTCGCGTACTATACGCCGAATGACCAGGGTGACATATGAAATTATGCATTAGTACACAGTAAATACGCAACCTATACAAGGCCACACAGTAACAAGTAACTAAAGCGTCTGAGAAAGGCTACGAATGCCTTCGTTGCGCGCTAACCAATAGAATCTACGACGATTTGAGGTCTAAGTATACAAAGCGTGACTCTAAATAGCTGCGGCGCAAATTTAACGTCGATTTCGAGCAGCCACTAAGGCCGCACAGCAGGTACAGAAGCATAAAACGTGACTTCAGACATCGAACACGTTGAACGCACGGTGCTGATAACAGCACGTCAATAGCATGCAGCTTGAGTAATTATATTAAACCGCACGTGCACGTATGCTTAACCTTAGTCCCATTCAGCCATGGTGTCCACATACGTCTGCACGACTTGTTCTAGAGCGCAGTTAGGTGCCCGTTACTGAGGCGAGCGTCGGCGTCCTCCAGCGTAACCGAGCGAACGAGCACAGGGAAGGATGAAAGAGCGAACGCGGAGCGCAGCGGGCCGTGAAAGATAAAGCAATTTAAACTTCGTAAAATACCAACACACTTTGAAGAATACCGCCTCCCGCTCGCGCGCTCCGCCCGAGGCCAACGACGAGTCGCTATTGGCCTCATAGCATCACGTGGGCCCTCGCGCCGGCTTCGTTTGTTTACAGTCGTGCTTCAGCGCTATTTCCGCTCGAGCGGTGTAGGCGGCGTAAAGTCGAAGAGGGAGAGTGAAAGAGAGGAGAAACAAGAAGGACTGAAGGGCGGAGGAGGCTATTTTACGAAGTTTAAGGGGCTTTAGTGAAAGACGGTGATAGCGAAAAGAGCGCGAGGAGGAAACTGGAGGAGGAGGCTATGACGAATGCTTGAGAAGAAAAGCGTAGTGTCGGCAAGGCGGGCTCCCCGGCGACGACGGCTACGACATGGCGCCAGAGTAGCGCACGTCGTCTAAGGCCCGATGACCGGTACTGATGGCTTATATGGATGACGGTACTGACGGTACTTGTTCACCGATGACGGTACTGATGGCATATATGGAAACAAAGCGCTGCATGAGTGGAGGTCCGTCTGCGCTAGCTGCTGTGTATCACGCCCACGCATCACTCACGCGCTGCGTCTCGCAATTTCCCGATTAGCGAGGCCGTCGTTCCACACTTGGCTCCGTTTGCAACGCGCCGCACGAGACATATTGTACGCGCCAGTCAATATATCGCGAAATAAAAAAGAAAACCTATAGAGCTGCGCCCACATTTGGAATTAGGAAGTATCGTAATTATGGGTGAACTTTGTCATTTTTTCTTGATGGTGGAAAGAAAAAAACAACAACGGACATTGAGATTCTGGCAAATTTAAGCCTCTGTGTACTGAATGTGGGTCGGCTTTACTTTAATGTCTTAACTAAACTAGTGTTACACACGACCTCTGTGCTGAAGGCACTAGTTCAGATGACGAGAAGCTCGGTGTGTACCGCTCGCTGAGAAATGGTGAAAGAAACATTTTTTTCTTTCCTTTCTTGTAAAGCCTGCAGCCAATATGTGCGCAACATGTGCATGTGCACTGCACCGGTAATTGAATTATTTATATTAAAAAAAAAACGCAACATGTCTGGCTGTACAATAAGGCGATCTTTCATTAGTCCTTAATTATTAAAACTCACCAGAATATGCACCAAGCGCCTTCCTATTACCTAAACTGTCTCTAAATAAAGCGAGCAGTGTTTCAGAATGACATCATGCAACTTCCTCACATTTATCGGCAGTTCAGCATAACTCACGACTCAGGGGGGGTTGATGTTGTGCCTGTGTTACTCGTATTTTTCTGAACATTCCCCGATGTATGTGCGCTTTGCCGCAATGCAACAAGCGCCAGAGTTCACGTGCTTGACTTGTCGCGTTTCGTGCCTCTCTAATGGCAGAGATCGAGAAACTGATGGTGGAATCCAACGACACGCTCCCGCGTCCGAGCGACCTGCTCGACGCCGGAGAGGCACTCATCCTCCTCCAGAAGACGTACCATCTCAACCTCACAGACATGGCCAAGGGAGTCATAATGGGACACAAGGCGATGGCGCAGTTGACAGGTACGCGTGCCATAATCTAGCATCTTGGTTTCGCTAACCAGTTGCTGGGTTCCTGCAGTTGAGGTGAATGACATTGTTTTAACTCTTTTTGTTCTTCAGAACAGGTCAACATTTAAAATTGTGATTAACAATTCATTGCTAGAACACTCCTCTCTCTAATACCCTCGGGTCCTGAGAGTATGAAAATAAATAAATAAATAAATAAATAAATAAATAAATAAATAAATAAATGAATAAATAAATAAATAAATAAATAAATAAATAAACCATTCTTCCGTAAGGAAATGTTCTCGCTGGGATACAAAACGCCTATTTGGAGACGTGCCCGAGCTAACGGAATTCTGCTATGCGGCATACCTATTGCAACTTTTGTGCACATTGAATTTTCCATAGTTTTGACAGCACAGCTTAGATTTCTTTTGGTTCCCATTAGAGAGAGCACGTGCATAACAAATGTATAGAAAATATCAAGGACTGAAACTGATTAGCTAAGCTTCATGGAACAATTATACTCAAGATATAAAGAAAGTAAGGTAATTCCGGAGAAGAAACAGAACCAGAGTACGAAACACTAAATTTTTCATCGCTTCATCATAGGCAGTCAACCAGGGCGATTAGCTTCAAACTCAGCAGCATCTTTCTGATAATTTCTTTTTCTCTTGACCAGAATATACTTCTCCAGCGAATGTCTAAAAATCGCGCTTTCTTACAGTATGTTATTTTAAAGTGTCAGTGTGTGGAGATGGTGAGGCCTGTGCGAAACACCAAATCAAATGAGTAGGTAGTATCCATGCAAGTTAACGCAATAAATGTGCTTCAACAGTGTACGCGCAGGCTGTTTTACGCATTGCGTTGCTTTCCCCTTTTCACCCCCGATGCGCAGCAAGAGACTGTCTGTACTTCGGCCAGCTGCTGTACAGCAAGTCTGACTTCGAGGACGCCATCAAGTGGTTCGAAGAGGCACTCGCAAGGCTGAGCCTCGAGAAGCCGCCCTCCCTCACGCCAGAGACGGTGCATTATTACCTCGCCAGCAGTGTCGACAAGGTAGGCCCCGCTCAACACGCGACTGTGACTGTATTCGCATCCTCAAGGAACGTAACACCATTCCCTAGTGAAGGAACATGTGGCAAAAAATAATTAATAATAAATTTAGGGATACTCACGCACAAAAAATATTCATCAGCCCTTCGACTCTGTGAAGCAGGACAAGCAGCGAACCTGTGCTGTGTTTTACCTCAATCGACGCACCAATGTGGTGCATGATGGAAGACGGTGCATGATTACCTCGCGAGAAGTGTCGAGAAGGTAGGCTGAGCTCGCATTCTGATGAGACGCCACTACCTCGTGAAGAAAAATGTGGCAAAAATTAGGTAATCATAAATTTAGGGATAAACACACACATCCCAAAAAAAGCATTGTTGGAACGCGCATGAACCTGCTCTTCAAGTCAATAAAAGATCTAGTGTCTGTGAGCGAGTTGGGGTTGAGAATTGGGGTTGGGCAAGTTGGGGTGGCGTTTCATCAGAGGCGCAGCGTTTTAACGACTGCATCTAAAAACGCTAGCTGTGAAGAGAGCAAAAGTATGCGAGAACGTACAGCTTATCACGAGTGCCTCTACAATCGGTACCGCTGGTACCACCGCTAGCAGGTCTATTTTCGGGTCATTTTTTGTCCTTGAAGTTTCCGGGATCAGCCCACGAAATAGACTAGAAACGTGCTCAATACAAAACAAGAAGGGTAGCTTGCCAAGAAAAGATATTTCTTTTAAAAGTAACACCGTTTTCCATCAGAGTGCTATCTTAGATAAAGCATTTATTATTTTCTTGCGTAGAAAATTGCTCCCAGAAGTCACTTAAAGTCACCTAATGTCACTTAAAGCACCAGCACACAAGCGCGCTGAATACTAGATTTTATTTAGCTCACTCACCGCAGACCTGTTTGTTTTTGTTTCGTATTAGTTTTCTTATAAGCACGGAGTCCAACACGAGGTATTACCTCCATGCACTTAAGTGGTCTGTATGCGGTCGAATTACTTTTTTTTTGCGTTTTCTGTGGAGGTATTAGAAATGTATATGGCATTGCTGTACAAAATTCGTTGAGAATCCCATGAAAAATCTGCGCGATGTGTATATGAAATGCATTGAAAGCCACACGGAAACATTTCAGTGGACAAGTCTCGTTCGTTGATGCGTAAAACTGCTCGCAGCGTAATTATTTAAACCCTTCCATGAGTCTGACATGTTCCCTCTTGTCTAGCTGGAGGAACGACAACGACCACAGGAAGAACAGCTGCCCAGCATGGGTAAGTGGAACCACTACGTGATCGTTTTATAGTTTGAAAATGAGCAATTGCAACACTTCTCACTGACGGATATCTGTATTCGTCTTCGCTTTCCAGTTTAGTCGTCTGAAAGGCCTTGAATCAGGAACTGAACGGGATTAAATTTGCGAACGCAGTCGTATAGTTATTGAACTCGCCACTCGTAGAAAACTTATCTTTTCTATAATAATCTTCATTAAATATATATTGCTGTAGAAGAGAGAGAGAGGGATGGAGTAGCCATCATTTCTTTCCACCTGAATCCGGTATTAACAAAACAGAACAAAAAAAGAAATAAAGAAGAGAACTGATTCCCATTTATACTACACAAGTCCGTCTTTGAACAAGAAAAAAAAATTATGGGGTTTTACGTGCCAAAACCACTATTTGATTATGAGGCACGCCGTAGTGGAGGACTCCGGAAATTTTGACCACCTAGGGTTCTTTAACGTGCACCTAAATCTAAGTACACGGGTGTTTTCGCATTTCACCCCCATCGAGATGCGGCCGCCGTGGCCGGGATTCGATCCCGCGACCCCGTGCTCAGCAGCCCAACACCATAGCCACTGAGCAACCACGGCGGGTGTCTTTGAACAAGAGTCTCATAACAAGCAAACAGGCGTACTCGTTCAGAGAAACTGAAGAAATGTGCGTTTTAATAGAAACGCAACCAGCTAACGACAGCTAATTACCATACCACGGTAACTCCTCAGATTTTAATGTTTTTGCCGGCGCTCTTCCGAAGATGTTCTTATCTCCTTCATACCTCCTCCCCCAACCACATTTTCTGCCCCCCTTGCATGTACTTGCACCATCGGCAAAACATATGTATGCCCACGGTAGTTGCTATCTTCGAGAAGGGGCTCGCACGTGACCCGTAGTAAAACGCACACACGAAAAGTCGCAAACGACTGAACCCTTGCAAAAATGCCTATTAACATCATTCAGAACTCCCACAAACCGTCTATTTACTTTACTGACAGTCTATTTACATTTACATTCCAGTTATATTTGTTCATACACTGCCAAAACACTTCTTTCTTACTTTTGTAGAAATAATTTTTAAATACACCGTTAAAAGACTGCCTTCTTTTGTATAAAGAACATTTGTTCATACACCGGTCAAACACTTCCTTCTTACTTTTGTATAAATAAAATTTGATCATACATCCTTAAAAGACGTCCTTCTTACTCTTGCATAAAGAACATTTGTTCATACACCGTTATAAGACTTCCTTCTTACTTTTGTATAAAGAACACCGTTAAAATGCGTCCTATTTAGTTTCGTATAAAGAATATTTTAAATACACCGTTAACATACATTCTACTAATTTTTGTCTTAATAACTACTTTAATACTTTGTCAAAAGGCTTGTTAATTTTGTCTAAAGATTGTTTTACTAGACATCATCAAAATGTTGTTTTTTCTGAAGGACATGTATCCTCAGTACGTCCACAGTTCGTATACTGGTTTGCGAAAAATATTTAGAGTGGCAGGTAACTTGATGATAATTTTTCTAACACACATTAATGTCAATGCATGACATGGTCAGGAATCAAGCTCTTTGTTTTAAATCAGAGTTCCAACCCAAATCGGTGGCGAACTGTTGACGGAGTTCTACTAAAATGTTTAAAGAAATATGTTCTTAAACTATTAGAAATAATTTTTTTAAAGGTTCTGCTGGACTAAGTAAGCCTGCGGTGATGTCAGCACACTTCGATAAAATTAGCTTGCGCTATGCCAGTTGACCGGTGTGACGATAGCGGAATACTATGCAGGCCGCGCACCAGTTACACAGTTTTATCCAGGCCTTAGGGCTTACGCCTAACTAGCCCTGATGCCTTTTACCCTAACCTAACCTAACCTAACATGGACGAGACACAAAGCCAATAATCTTCACGGCGTTACATCAGACAGTCGCGTTCAGCCGTGGTTGCTAAGGCACTGTGCGTTTATTTTACTCAAAGGGGACCATTCAAAAATGCTCCTGAAAAGTATCGGACACCAGCATACGAAAATCCTGCCAAGAGCGAAGATACTGCACCAGGAGAGCAGGCCCGGCGTCTACTACGGCCCCTATTGCTGCCCCGAGAAAATAGCGATATTTTTTTCATGAGGGTAGAGCGTGGTAAGACGCAGCAAAGTTATAATGTGACATGACGGACTCAGCACCAGCTTCGCATGCGCGAGAAAGTCTGTCCGACGTACCTTTAAACACAGCGGTCACCAAATGGGGCGTCAGCGCCCGCTGCTTCACCGGTTTCACCGCGCCGGCAGCCAGCGTCCGAGCGTAAACAAGCTTGACCCCACTCCGTAATGCCGCCACGCCTAGGGACAAACGCGTACAACACGCGCAAAAAAGCTTCTCTTTCGTAGTACCTAGGCAGCGTCAGATATTCAAGGAGCAAAAGCCCCCAGTTTTTCTCTCTCGCACCAGGTCTTACTAGCGCCTGCGCAGAAATGTCGAGCGCCTCGAGAAATGCCCCGCCCCGCTGTACTTTCTAGCAATTCTAAAAATCTTACCGGGCTCTACAGTAGCGCGCTGCAAATGCCTTTCCAGGTGGCCGTTTGAGACGCTGTGCAATACTACACTGCTTCTGGGATCGGTGCACGAAAAAGTGTCAGATACCCGGCAGGAAAAACCGGTTTAAATTTACCCAGAATGCCTCGCATTTAAAACGTGGGAACAACATATCTGGAAAAAAGCAACACTGACCCAACGACTTATACCTTTCTTGTGCCGGTTTGGTGCAGCGATTCTGACGCGATGCACCAATTTCACTGCACAGCGCAGGGAAGAACGTTCTTTCACTTCAGATGCCTCATCGATAAGTTGCAATGAAAGATAGCAGTCCAGGTAATAGAACGCACCGCGTCGACGACTAACCTCACAGATATCTGTACCACAATTCCGTTGTCCCGCGCATCGCATAATCGAAGATCGCTTGTGTAGGAAACGGTACCTTTCAAGCAGCGGGCCGTCCCTGCCTATAGAATGACTGGTGGCTCAAAGGCCGGATGAATGCTCAATGAAATTAACGATAGATATTATATTCAGTTCGGAGAGCTTAAAAAGAAAGATAAAATGGGCAATAGAAGAAGGACAAGTTCGGTGCCGCCCAACTACGAGAAGAAGGTTCGTACAATATCCACCCTATTCATAGTGTCACTGACTTACAAATCCACCCATAAGTCCATTCATGGGAGTGAATCTGGCGCGTCAAACGTACAAAGATTTGTTCTTCGATATAATTTCGAAGGCTCTCATGTCACGATTCTACGCAGTTGAAGGGGCAGGGAGGAATCCTAATAGAAGTCATCCCATAGGAGCGTTACACAAATAACTATATAGGTCATACACACAAACCTAGAAAGGGAACATGCGGTTTAGAACACAATACAGACGTGGGAAGCTAGCCGCCAGAATAACTACTAGCTTGGAATATGAACCTGGCAACGTTTAATGCTAGAACGTTATCTAGTGAGGCGAGTCTAGCAGTGCTATTGGAGGAATTAGAGGGCAGTAAATGGGATATAATAGGGCTCAGTGAAGTTAGGAGGTCAAAAGAAGCATATACAGTGCTAAAAAGCGGGCAGGTCCTGTGCTACCGGGGCTTAGCAGAGAGACGAGAACTAGGAGTCGGATTCCTGATTAATAAGAACATAGCTGGTAACATACAGGAATTCTATAGCATTAACGAGAGGGTGGCATCTCTTGTTGTGAAACCTAATAATAGGTACAAAATGAAGGTTGTACAGGTCTACGCCCCTACATCTAGTCATGATGACCAGGAAGTCGAAAGCTTCTATGAAGACGTGGAATCGGCGATGGGTAAAGTCAAAACAAATTACAGTATACTGATGGGCGATTTCAATGCCAGGGTAGGCAAGAAGCAGGCCGGAGACAAGTCAGTGGGGGAATATGGCATAGGCTCTAGGAATAGCAGAGGAGAGTTATTAGTAGAGTTTGCAGAACAAAATAATATGCGGATAATGAATACCTTTTTCCGAAAGCGGGTTAGCCGAAAGTGGACGTGGAGGAGCCCGAATGGTGAGACTAGAAATGAAATCGACTTCATACTCTGCGCGAACCCTGGCATCATACAAGATGTAGACGTGCTCGGCAAGGTGCGCTGCAGTGACCATAGGATGGTAAGAACTCGAATTAGCCTTGACTTGAGGAGGGAACGGAAGAAACTGGTACATAAGAAGCCAATCAATGAGTTAGCGGTAAGAGGGAAACTAGAGGAATTCCGGATCAAGCTACAGAACAGGTATTCGGCTTTAACCCAGGAAGAGGACCATAGTGTTGAAGCAATGAACGACAATCTTAGAAGTCGGTGGTAACGCCGTTAAACAGGAAACCAATAAGCTATCGCAGGAGACGAAAGATCTGATCAAGAAACGCCAATTTATGAAAGCCCTACAGCTAGAATAGAACTGGCAGAACTTTCTAAGCTAAGCAACAAGCGTAAGACAGCGGACATAAGGAACTATAATATGGATAGAATTGAACAGGCTCTCAGGAACGGAGGAAGCCTAAAAGCAGTGAAGAAGAAACTAGGAATAGGCAAGAATCAGATGTGTGCGTTAAGAGACAAAGCCGGCAATATCGTTACTAATATTAATGAGATAGTTCAAGTGGCTGAAGAGTTTTATAGAGATTTATACAGTACCAGTAACACCCACGACGATAAGGTGAGAGAGAATAGGCTAGAGGAACTTGAAATCCCACAAGTAACAACGGAAGAGGTAAAGAACGCCTTGGGAGCTATGCAAAGGGGGAAGGCAGCTGGGGAGGATCAGGTAACAGCAGATTTGTTGAAGGATGGTGGGAACACTGTCCTAGAAAGATTGGCCGCCCTATATACACAATGCCTCATGACATCGAACGTACCGGAATCTTGGAAGAACGCTAACATAATCCTAATCCATAAGAAAGGGGACGCCAAAGACTTGAAAAATTATAGACCGATCAGCTTACTGTCCGTTGCCTACAAAGTATTTACTAAGGTAACCGCAGATAGAATCAGGAATACCTTAGACTTCTGTCAACCAGGCAGGATTCCGTAAAGGCTACTCAACAATAGACCATATTCACACTATCAATAAGGTGATAGAGAAATGTGCGGAATATAACCAACCCTTATATATAGCCTTCATTGATTACGAAAAAGCATTTGATTCAGTCGAAACCTCAGCAGTCATGAAGGCACTACGGAATCAGGGTGTAGATGAGCCATATGTAAAGATACTGGAAGATATCTATAGCGGTTCCACAGCCACCGTAATCCTCCACAAAGAAAGCAACAAAATCCCAATAAAGAAAGGCGTCAGACAGGGAGATGCGATATCTCCAATGCTATTCACAGCATGTTTACAGGAGGTATTCAAAGACCTGGAGTGGGAAGAATTGGGGATAAAAGTTGATGGAGAATACCTTAGCAACTTGCGATTCGCTGATGATATTGCCTTGCTTAGTAACTCAGGAGACCAATTTCAATGCATGCTCACTGACCTGGAGAGGCAAAGCAGAAGGGTGGGTCTGAAAATTAATCTACAGAAAACTAAAGTAATGCTTAACAGTCTCGGAAGAGAACAGCAGTTTACGATAGGTAGCGAGGCACTGGAAGTGGTAAGGGAATAAATCTACTTACTGCAGGTAGTGACCACGGATCCGGATCATGAGACTGAAATAACCAGAAGAATAAGAATGGGCTGGGGTGCGTTTGGCAGGCATTCTCAAATCATGAACAGCAGGTTGCCACTATCCCTCAAGAGGAAAGTGTATAACAGCTGTGTCTTACCAGTACTCACCTACGGGGCAGAAACCTGGAGGCTTACGAAAAGGGTTCTTCTGAAATTGAGGACGACGCAACGACCTATGGAAAGAAGAATGATAGGTGTAACGTTAAGGGATAAGAGCAGATTGGGTGAGGAAACAAACGCGGGTAAATGACATCTTAGTTGAAATCAAGAAAAAGAAATGGGCATGGGCCGGACATGTAATGAGGAGGGAAGATAACCGATGGTCATTAAGGGTTACGGACTGGATTCCAAGGGAAGGGAAGCGTAGTAGGGGGCGGCAGAAAGTTAGGTGGGCGGATGACATTAAGACGTTTGCAGGGACAACATGGCCACAATTAGTACATGACCGGGGTAGTTGGAGAAGTATGGGAGAGGCCTTTGCCCTGCAGTGGGCGTAACTAGGCTGATGATGATGATGACAGACGTCAGCACTATTACTAAGCTATGGGCAAGCAGACTAACCTTAAAAAAAATTAGCATGGTTATTGAAAACCATCGAAATTGTATAACGAAATCGTCCTCACTAACATACGTCAAGCGCATGCCATAGGAAAATATGAAAACTCATTGTGGTTCCCAGTAGGTTGACTATCATAGAGTGCAACGCAAAATATCAAACAACGATTTAGTGAGTGACAATGCGCAGTAAAAAAGAAATAAGAAGAAGAACCGTGGTAAATCGCGAAAAGCGAAAGGGAACATGAGTGTTACGCGGTCCCAATAAATTGTCTGGTTGTGCTTTGAACCTATGCCATTCGTGTTGCTTCGGTTCCGGCGCGCATCCATTTGCACAATTAACAACCTTACGTTGCAGTCCTGCCGAAGGAGCCCAGCGTTGATATGCCCTTCGCCGAAGGATACCTGGAGGCGTACAACGACCTCTGCCGCGGAGAAAGAATCCGGGTGAGTCGCTTAGAAACTTTCTTGTTGCGTGCGTATTTTTCTTTTCATTGTTTTCTTGGCATTGTATTCGATGAGTCTTTCTTTCAGTGTGATCATCAATGTGTCATTGCAACACTGAACTCACTCCAGCCGGAGCTGTATAATCAATTCGCGAAGTAAACATAATTAAAGGATTCGCGCCAGCCAGTAATAAAGGCTACAATTATCCATGACTCCCCGCACAAGCATCCCTAAAAACTGCAGCCCTTACTTTTCTACCAACGTGCAAGTTCAGAGGAAAGCTAGAAAGAATGGGCGAAGGGCAGAGAATGGATGGAACCGACGCAGTGGCGAAACGAGTGAATAACAGCCTTGCACACTTTTCGCTAGCATTCTCATACAAGGAGTGGGTCGGGGAGGGGGGGGGAGGAAGGCAGGGGAGTTTGTAACGTGAGACGGCAAGGAAATCCGACTACTATAGACGTGCACGACAGCGGCTGCGGGAAAACTCCATAAGTTTAAGTTCAAAGTACGGTAGGGAACGCCTTTGTTAGTTCTGAAAAATAAACAGCCTGCAAATATGTCAAGCCGACAACTTGCGCAGGGCATGCAGAAGCACAGCCGCATTAACTAAACGGCACCGTAGGGTCCAGGCGAATCTACAGAAGCGGTCGCACGTCAAATCAACATTCCTGCGCCCGCCGCGGTACCTTCGCGGCCATGGTGTTGCTCGAGGCCGCGGATTTGATCACGACCGCGGCAGCGCCATTTCGACGGTGCAATATAAGAAAACGCTCGTGCACTAAGATTTAGGGACACGTTAAAGAACACCACGGTGTCGAAATAAACCCAGAGGCCGCCACTACGGCGTGCCTCATAAGCCATTGTGGTTTTGGAACGTATAGCGCCATAATTGAAATAAAGTTTAATACTTCTGCCACTACGCGATGTGCCATGTGAAGCAATGACAATGCTCATCCCTCCCAGATGTTACGAAGTATGGCCCACAGCAATGCCTCAAACAAATACCTCTCCCTGTGGGTTCTGTGCACTACGCAGAAAAAGCAGTAGTGCGCGCAAGGTAATCTTAAACATTCACAAAGAAATTAAACAAATTAAATATTAAAACAAACAAGAAAATTAAACATTCGCCGTGACCATCCCCGCTGGTTATAGTCAATCAAAGCAAACCGCACAGAAAGCTTTGCTTACATTGATTCTGAAAGTCCGTGGGATACGCATAATTCTTTTCATCATTTCCTCAGTATTCATATTTGTTGCGTCTTTCTTTCAGTGCGATCAGCGCCATGTCATTTCCCCATTGAATGCACTCCGACCGGAGCTATATCATCAATTCTCAAAGCAAAATGACATTAAACAATTCGCACTAGCCAATAAGAAAAGCTGGAAAGGATTTCTTCGGAATAAGCGCGCTTTAGCAAGCGGCAGTGCGTTATGGACGCAAATGACCAAAACTAGAAACGCAGAGGAAAGAACTAGGGATGGCAATTGCTCAATGTATGGGAGCACACTTTTCAAATTTATGGTGGGACTTGTACAAAGGTAGTAAATGTTTCTCAAAGATGCTCCGGTTCTCTGGAACACTTTTAATGGCGCAATAGTACAAAGTTTGAAGCAAATTCCATTCTTTCAAGGCACCAATTTCGACAACAGTCTCTTACAGCTGCTGAATGCACAGTTTAAACAAAGTAATATATGCGAATACAAATCTGTGCTTCTAGATGGCGTCTGTTTGAACGCCACGTGGTTTTTTACGGTATAACTAATGGTGGAGGACAGACCATAGCCGCTCGCCACTGTGTTAACAGTAACCCTCCTCGGTGTACCGAGAGTGCGAGGACCTTGTGCCGGTTTCAGTTAACACCATGCAGACGAGCCTATACTGCAATTGTATACGCAGACAGACACCGATGCGCATGCATGCCTTCTTGAGACCACCTCTCGAGCAACTCTGAACGTTCCCTCTCAACCACTAAAAGTCTGTGTTGCTAACAACGAAAACAAGACTTTTCAGTCTAACCCCCTTTCTCCGTTTGCTCCATTTCCCTCTGTAAGCATCACTAAGATTACTAGCTCAAAAGAAGAACAAGCAACTAATGCGGCTAAATTTTACTGATGATCAGTGGTGGATGAACAAAGGAAACCCTAGCCGCTTAGCCAGCGGTCTAATAAATTGCTGCCCTGAAGAATACAAGTGCCCTTGTCCAACCACTTTGTTGTGTGCCGAGGTTTTCATCGTTAGGCCACTCTTAGTAAATCCAAACAGAGTCATTCAATACGTCATTCAAGTCTCCAGTACTACTGCGAGCCTTTTGTCTTGTTTCGGCTTCTCGTTGAATGCTATCCAACCACGATAAACAAAATTCTATATAGCCTACTTACAGCCAGAGCCTATCGATCACTAACAGCTTGCGTTGCATGAATGCATGCGACAGAGCTTATATTTATTATGTATTGTATATACCTCACCCTGGACCTTGTGCGCAGAATGCTACAGAAGAGAAGGACCTGCGCTGTTACCTGAGGGTTCCGCACCCGTACTTCCGAATTGGCCCGGTTAAAATGGAGGTCATGAGCCTCGACCCTTACATCGTCCAATTCTACGACGTCATCTGGCCAAAGGAGATACAAGCAATCCGCAGCATTGGAGAGCCCACAGTGAGTCTGTTTCTCATATTCCGCAGAGTTAGCGTCACACCCGTCTATGAAAAACTGTGTCGTTCTCTCAATAAAGACCAGAGGTGGCAAATTTTTTGCCACTAGGCGTCCTCACCACGACATGGCATCGGCCGTCTGTTCGCCGCATTACTGAAAATTTGTCATTGCTGTGCCAAGCACTTAGTTTTATCGGTACAAGCAGACGAGAAAGCTTCTATGCCTACACTAGCATCGTGGTCAGTCTCTATCAAAAGTAGCCAGTTTCCCATGCTTGTGTCGCCAATGTTGCTAAGCCTCACCAGTCCATGTATTGTCTCCGCAGTCCTCCTAAACGCTAAACAAAGGGTACGTTCCGAAGTTGCCTTGCCAAGGCTATTGCTTCATTACTGCTACCCTTGACAGAAAGTATTAGAAAGCGTAGCAGGCGACCCTGCTGATACATCAGTGATGCGAGCCGGCACGAGTAGTCCTACTCGGTGCTTGCTTTTGTAGTTCTCTGGAATTAATATTCCTCGGGACGGCTTCCAGCCGTTCAATTCAAGCGCATGATTCAAGTAAACTCGCAAACCAAAGGGGCGGGTTGTGCAGTGTCATTCTTAAACTAGCAGAAGCATGCAGAACGTGTACTCAAGCATGACTCCGGCATTATTGGCGAGTGAATATTTAGGATACAATTTTCCGGGCTCCTTTCCCTCTGCAAATGAAAAAAATCAGCTCTCTATTACTGGTCTATGCTAAATAGCTCCGTCTTCCTGTTTTCATAATCCATCCAGTTCTGACAGACACATAAGGACCTAGCGCAGTCGCAACTTACCGCGAAAGCATTAAGGGTCAGTGTCACAGTAAATCCGGTGTCGGGGTCTGGCGTCGGACGTCCTGTGAGCGAAACTTGTACGTATTCTATATGCCACTAAAGTTCTTCTGTCGCTATAGTTTCTTATACATTGTTTTACATTCCTTACAAAGTTATTCCTCGGTATTTTGAGAATGACAGCACATAACATATGTCATGACACAAATCGCCGACTGCGTATGGCTTTTATGTCAAACCTTATCAGACTGAAATATTAAAAGTATGAAAAAATAAGGAAAGGAAGTCCAACGCAAGAGGCCGCGTTTCTACCAGGAAGCTCGCCTTCGTGGATAGTGTTCGCCGCCAGCGTTTCCCGCTAAACATTACGGTTGCATAAGCTTCAGCTGCCAGGAAGCATTAGAAGCAGTCAGGAATCTTTCCATGCTATAGCGTTTCACTGTTAAAGGCGAAGCTTAAGCGTCCTCCAAATTTTATGCGCAATCGTAACTGGCCCGCTCGTGAAATCGGCTGTGTCGAATTGCAGCCGCGAAGCAAGGGAAGGAGGCAGGCGCCTGAAGGTGAAAGCATTCGCGTGCCGGGGAAAGTACGAAGAATCGCGCTGAGCGCGCAGCAAAGTAACCCTACCTAGAAGAATGTGTAGGTAGCGTAGACCGAAGCGGGGATGGAGAAAGGAGGCAAAATGTCGCGGAAGAGGAAGATAGATGGAGGCGCGCTGGGTTTACCTCCTCTGACAGTTGCTACAGGTTTCCTTTGCGATGCATACGTACCAGGCCAGTCCTTTGATAACATCCTCCTCGTTGGCCGTGCACTGTAAGGGGAGTGACAGCGTGCGACGGTGAGCCACCGATGGCAGCTCAATCTCGCGTGCGCAAGCGGATGAAACGCGCCGTATTCCTCCGCGCTCGTGACACCGGGGGAGGGGAAGGAGTGGGAGCCTTGTACTTCGGCTGCGCGAGGCCACGTGGTCTTTATCTTCAAAGCTACCTTCTTTGCGGACATTCTAGGTAAGCGATTTGCTCTTCAGGGCCCAGTCTAGGTGGGCCGACGGCTCTTAGCTTTGCATGCGCTGTGTTGTCAGCACTCAGTTTGCGTTGAAGTGATAGATAGCACGAAGGTCACTTCGGTCGCTGCTGCTGCCGCGTTTCCTCACGCCAGCTATTTGACAGCAAGTGTCCGGGGCCATCGAGTGTGAAGTGTGAAGGCACCATGCTAGGCAATTTAGATAGTAAGCGAATTTTTACAATCGGGCCTTCTACTCCGGCGTCTGCTGCGTATGGTATGGCCGCGTGAACCCTGTCTTCAATTCAATCTGCGATGCGGACAGTGTACGCGTGTGGGTGCAAGCGTCGCGTGCGCTTAGCATTCATATTCTTGCGCGTCACCTGCGTTCACCAAGCGAAGCGTTCACCAAGTTAAAAGTCGATGTAACAATTTCAAACATTTTAATCTGTCTCACTTGCCGGCGAAGTGGGACGCCTGATGCCAGGCTCTTCTTTAAACGCTGTTAACGCCTTCGAGAAACTACCAGTGACTGGAAATAACTGGGAATACAGGGATAACATGACGTGGTTTTCAAATTTTATGGCCGCTGAAGTCAACGCTAGAGTTGCACTATACTTCAGAGCCATTGTGGATACATGACCACTTTCTACGTTTTAGAGCGCAGCTCGTAGGCGTCCGTTGCTGCGTTGACCGTCGGCGTCCCTCGGCGTCGGTGGCGTCCCCTGGCGTAACCGAGCGAACGACTACGGCGGCGACAGACGGCGATACGGGGAGTGAATACAAATCTTTTTTTCGTCACAGAATTGAGACGCTGGTAGTCGACGCAAAACGTCCAGTACCCGTCTTTCTTTTTCACGAGGATAACCGCCACAGCCAAAGGGTTACAGAAATCTTGGACAACACCCTTGGCTAGAATGTCGTGAATCTGTGGAGCGACGATCTTGCACTCCATGAAGGATACGCGTTAAGGCCTTATGAAATACATGGACCACGTGTCGATCCTGTGGCGCGCCCGCATACTTGGAACGTGAACTTCGCCCTGCGAAAACCGGATCTTCCCCTCTGGTTAACTTCCCTGCCTTTCCCCTTTCCTCTGTCTCTCTCTCTCTCGCCCTGCGAGAAATCGAACAATGAAGCCTCATTGCTTAGGGCGCTGACCAGGGCTTAACGCTTCTCCAAAGACAGTGACTTGTTGGTCATTATGAGAAACGACAACGAATCTTCAGGAACAGCGGGCCAACGCGACGTGTCATCAGTTAACGGGTCCATGTTCAGTCTAGTATCCGCTTCAAAAGAGGCAAGTCGCATACCGCTAAATAGCACAACAGGCTCGCGGGATAAATTTGATTACCATAGTGTTGTTGTTCCCAGGCCACAGACAGAACACATCGAAGTACGAGTACACTTTTCTTCATAACGCTCGAAAGCGCAGGCTCAACAATACAATCAAATGTATGGGACGACAACACCTCAAGCAGCAACTCAAACACTGAATAAAGGACCTGCCAGTAAGACGGCATCTTCAATAACAGTGGCAGTGCGGGAAATGGTAGCAGGTTGCTCGGCAAGAGGAGGAAGGATGAAAAGCTCCTCGGTACGGCAGTTAACAGCGGCACCGCACTGATGTAATCGAGACTCAGAAATACGCTGGAAGCGGATTTAGGAAGCACTGCAATTCGCCTTGATACAGGTTACCGGAAATATAAACGTTCCCGGTGCACACAACAATAGAACGGAGCAATTAGCTCTCCACTCACAGCACGAAATTTATTAACGTTAGCCTAGGCAAACATCACTTTACGGCCTAGTGTGGTTTGGAAATTCAGGCTCGCTCCTGTGTCCAATAAGGCAAAAGTAGCAACATTGTCGACTAAAACACGGACGTTATCATGACAGATGATGACTGGCGGAGGCATACGGCCCTGTAGCAGAAGATGACTGACGAGCTCACCTCCATTGGTCGCACCGCCTAGTTTCCCAGCGGTGGTGACGTGTGACGTAGTCGCGAAGATAGAGACCAGCGCTGGCCTGAAGGCACCGGCGTCAAACTCCACACACAAGCAGCTTATTCGCTATGGTTATTCGCTTGGTGGTTCGTCCGCTATCAGAGTCGACACGAGGCCCAGCGTGTCCCGTCACCGCGCCCATTGCTACGCCAATAAAGAACAGGCGGTCACTCATAGGACGGTGGTGTCGTGCGACGGTAATGAGCACGAAAGCGGATGCCGTGGCTGTGAATGCCGCATTGTAAGCAGATGGGGCGCTTGCAGGGCGCACTGAAATGTTCAGCAGAAGGATAACTGGCACAGGCCATTCCATTTTTCAGAAACTACAGGTGGTCTTTGTGAGTAATTGCCGTGGACTGACAGCTGGGATGTGCGTTCATGATAACGTTTGGCCCTCTTCGACGCAGTGAAATGGTATAGGCATCTACAAAGGTGGCGGTGATGGATGTCTCAGAAAAGTCGCTGGTAGAAAATGGCTCTCGAACCCGAGGAGCCGAGAGGGAAGCCGCCTCACGCAGTTCAACCTCTTCGCGCACCACTTGCCGTATCACTGACGCAGGGTCGGATGGAGCTGGGAACACGTCAACACTGGCGGCGTTAGTTACGTTGGCCCGGCGGCCGAACTTAGGTGGGACACGCCGAGCTTTCAGCGCTAAAATGTGCGGCAGGGCTGAACGGCGTCATTTACGGAGTGCATGCCGATGAGGAACTGGCACACGACCTCGGCTATCTCTTTTAGAAAAGGATCAACTTTCTCTTCGTCTGTCATCTGAGGACACAAGGCCTAACACAACTTGAGGACATGCTCGATGTGCATGCGTCGTGCATACAAGCTTCACCTGGAACTTGAGCGCGTTGCGTTATCGTTTCCTCAGCAGGCTTCTTTATAGCTGCCGACTCTCCGAAGTACTTCTTGATTTCGTCTATGAACTTCTCCCACGTTGTCGAGCAAGTGGTGCTCAAGCCACAAAAACGACGGTCCCTTGAGGAAGACGACAACGTCGTTAAGCTGCTCTGTGGCATTCCATTCATTGAACCGACTTGCTCGTTAGTAGTCGCTGAGCGATCCATACAAGCCTTGACCAGTTTTTTCCGGCGAAGGTTCGTGGCTCGACGTAGGGCTTCCGTGAGGCGCTGGAAGAAGGTTGAGGGTTGTTGACGCCGGGAGCCATCTCTGATGGCAGACCGGTAATTCTTCGACTTCGGCGAATCTCAATAGATTGCGCCTCTGCGGTCGGCTCGTTGTTATTTTGTGGGCGCTGGTCTTTTACCCACCTCTTCCACCAAAACTGCTACGGCCGGGTGCGTTTAGTTAAAGATGAATGGATGATAAGGGGAGAAGGGTTGCCGGCGTCGTCACCAAGCCGCTCCAAAGACAAGCCTGCTTCGTCCTCCCCTTCTGCTGCCCTTGCTGTCGCTTTAGCGTAACAACATTGTCGCTGTCGCGAAGGTGCAGAACGAGACCGCGCGGCATGCAGTAGAGCCACGAAACTATTTACTGGACCAAACTTGTGCTCACAAACACAAGTCGCGCTCGGGCAGAACGACAGAGACGAGCGCATGCGTGGATCGTCGAAATCTGATCCAGGCTCGTCGGCAATTTTTTTACATGACTCGGCGTAGGTTCTTATGCACAACATTATTCGCGTCGACCCTGTAATTCGATTACACGATATTCGGCGACAACATAAACAGACGAAATCGGCGGCACCAATCGAGAATGTTCTGATAAATACGGGCGCGCGTTGGGCCGAGCGGTAAACCTAAAAGTTGGTAGTATGCGCAATAGCGGACACAAGAAAAAGGATAAACAATGTATGCCTGGCAGTATAGTAAAGATGTCTTCGTAAGATGTCAGCATCAGCGATGGTAGGGCTGCCTTAGCATCACAACAAGCAATTATAAGGTGACATAGAGGAGTACGCTGAATGGCCCGGATAGAGAAGGCAGAGCGCACCCATTCTTCATATCTTGCAAAAACAAATAGAGCAACTGCCTCTCCTCGCACTCTCCGTCAGCTCGCGCTGCTCAGCGCACATGACCAAGAAGACCAGAACGTGAACGAATATCGTTCCCATTTGTAGACCTCAATCAAACAACTTCGCGTGCAAAGAAAAGAAAGTGATTGGTACGAATTTACTCACAGAATCGATTAATAAAGCGCTCCAATGAGGATGAGGAACTCATTCATTTCATCAACGACAGTTGCACAAGGATCCTCTACAGTCTTTCTCAAACTGATAATTGAACTACGAGCCTTACTGTATCATAAGACGTCGCCAGAATATATTTCGTAGCAAACATAGCAAGCACTAAATCTTATCTTAATTTCTTGAGTACAGGCAAGCAATGTTGAAGAAAGCGGAGAACCCTTCGCAGATGTATTGTATGCCAATAGAAGACACATATACATTAATGACCGCTCCGTTCTACGATTTGTCGCACTCTTCTGAAGTACTAGTGTCTGTTTGTAGGAGATTCTTACAGTGACTCGCGACTCACACCCTGAGGTTGCCATTGTAGACATTGTCAAATTGCTTACTAGCAGCATTTTGAGCCAATCCGAGAAGCCATAGCATGCCGCTGGGCCAATCAGAACTGAGCAAATAAAAAATGCGACAATATGGCTGAATTTGACCCAAGTCCACAACATTGCCCCTGACCATGTGGCCACTTTGGGTGCCCCACTCAGGCGGCGTTGCCTAGACAACACCATCAGTATTCACGGCAACAGCCGTACAAGCCCATAGCCGGACTCCAACGTGGAGACTGTATACAGAGCGAAGTGTGAAAAGAAAATAACTGATTACTGGTTCAAAAAAGTTGCCTATATGAGTTACGTGCATAATTTGTACGGAAGGTAGCTTTTATAATAAAATCATGTATTATTACGTTTAAAGGCCAATTCCGGGACTCGCGTTTTTGTTGCACTCACATTCGATACCGACCACGCCGTCTCGCCCCAGTCCTTCACCACGGCATGATGACTGTTGCAGTTTTTCACAGCGCTGTGAAATCGCATTTCTCCCTGCGCAGCTGGCACGTGCCACAGTCCTCGAGTGGACCGAAAGAAAGGTGGACACCGGCCGCATCAGTCAAGTGGCGTGGGTAAATCCAGACACCGACCCGCTGCTGGAAAGGGTCAACCAACGGGTGGCCATGCTCACCGGACTGTCCACAGACTACGAGCGCGGAGACTCCGAGATAATACAGGTGATTATTCACTGAAAAAAAAAACCAAAAAGATAAACACTGTCATGTGTAGGTGCGAATCCAAGCAAACTCGTACATCAAAGGCAGCGAGTCTGTACGTGTAAGAAAATTCTCATACCCTTCGGAAGTCCAAGAAGGCTGGTTTGCCGCAGGTTACGCATACCCAAGACTTTAAACGCTTAACATTATCTTGACCCGGGTATCATATCTTTATATACGAGCTTAGTACTTGTATTCCCGCGCCGATGTATCCGACGCGTCTTGCTGTGTGCTGTAGCGGCTGTATACAGGGTGTCCCAACTAGCAGACCGCGGATAACGTGATATTTCCACGCGATTGACCGCTCAAGACATCTTGCGCTTATTCCCGTGTTTCTTTCACACTCGGAAAAACACGTTTATATGGCCTTACTGAGAAGAAAAAAAGCTGTACCGGGAGCTTTTCACGTTGCTCTGCAATTTTTCCATGAAATCTTTCACCTACCTAAAGTATTTGAGCAGTTGATCGAATAATTAGGGCTAATTATATGCTCAGACATAATGCAAAATAATCTCAGTATCTCCAAACGACGGCAAATGACGTTGCCTTCGTTCGGCCCACGCGGCATTTGCTTATTTTTAAATCTTGGCACATGGTAGTTGGGAGACCTTTTATTTCCCTTCGAACTTCGCAAGCTACACGCGCAGCGTTCTCAATCTCACCTTTCTTTTGTTTTCCCTGCATGCTGCTCGCGAAGAGCAGTACAACTCATACGGACCCGGGGGTCACTACGAAACGCACCACGACTATCTGCTGCAGGGACTCACGGAGGAGGAGGTAAGTTGAGGATCACCACGCAGGCGCCGCATGTGAGTGTTCTGAATGACGAATATAGTAGACCTCAGTTGGCATCGCTCGTGGCGTCGCTCCGCCTATCGGGCCAGCTCTCCTCTCTTGTTTACATCTCTCGCGAAACCACGCCACGCTGCGCGCAACCGGGCTGCTCGGAGCCGCGCGCTCCGCAGCAATACTAAAGAATCGCGATGTCTCGTTGCATTACCTTTGCCGAACTCGTGTTGAAAGAAGTTCATAATGAACTTCGCAAATTTGGCCGTGAGGTCGAATCGGCCGCTTTTACCGGCTTTTACTAAAATAAACATGCCTTATAAGGCTTGCCAACTGAACTGTTCTCATCAACCGCAGGTACCAGACGCTGCTCAGTTCTTGCGTGTTTTTAAAAGAATGTCACCTTTATCGCTGCCTTCCGTGCACTTGCTTTTCTCAGCTTGTGCTTCCTGGGGCTCTCAGACGGACTTGCGAGCCAGACGTCTGGCGATGTGCAAAAAATGTACGCATTCTCACTGCACTGCAAGAACGCACTGGAGACACGTACGACACACCGACCCATTTGCGATCCATTTGGAGTTTATGAGCACAAACAGATTCTCGCTTGAGGAATCGCCGTGCTTTATTGAACAAAGTTCGGGTGGCCGCGCATCACTACGACAGCGCGCCGGCGAGGAGGCAGATTACCATTGCTGACTCCGCGTTTAGATTCATTGACTGCGGCCTGAGGTGCCTTCTTAACACGGTGAGTGAAGCATCACGCAACCAACGTTTTGCGATAGCCAGCGCACGGTGCAGAACAGTGGGCGCTTCCTCCATGAACGGCTCCGAGCTGCCAAGAGGGGCGACCGCAGGTAGACGCACTTACATTTCTTTGAAGTTCTCACGAAGGACCGGATGGTAAATTTCAGCTAACGAATTTAGTTAGTGAACTTCAGCTTCTCGGCAAGATTGTGCTGCAAATCGGAATGGCTGTGGCAAGCGCAACGTCCGCAGACGGAGCGGATCATTCTGGTAAGTCCGCGTTACCTTTGCAGGCGGAAATATTGGTTCTGCGGCTATTCCACTTTGATTTGCACGTCTGACAGTGCGCGTCATGAACTAGTAAAAGCCTTGCAGTACGCGACATACTTTACCGCCTCGTTGTTGTGCCTGGAAAAATCTCGTGGCCCGCACTTTGAAAACAGGTGGCATGCCGTAGGTTAGAGTAAGCGTAGCGCACGTGCGCCGATGTGTCAGTTTTTTGCCTCGGGACGGCGGAAGAATAAATTAACATTAGTTCAACCGTGTTGGATCTACTGTGCAATGTATGCATACTTCTTTAACAAATATCGCCGCTCTTGCCATCTGGCCAGCACTTACGACAAGCAACACAAACCAGCTTTCACACGTAAAGGTTTCGAATAGTTGATGAAAGGTATTGCGAAATTTCGTGGCCACTAACGCCAGTGCACGGAATTCAATCTGTTATGCATGAGTTTGATTGTCATGAGCGTCAGAACTTTGTAGCGGTGCGAACACTTTCGCGGAATTTACTTGTGAATCAGGTGCGAAGTTCTATGGCGAGAGCCGCTGTACGAAGCCTACCTAAGGCCTTTGTGCAATCGAGGCCCGTAGACAGACGCATACACATAGCGAGACAAGCACAGATACACACATACAGAGACAAAAGGATATGTACGGCTGAATATGCCACAGCGGCACAGCTCTCGACGTACATCGTGTTCGTCGCAAACGGTGCGCTGCAATCTGCTTCGTTTTCGCTGGTTATTTGCACATCCATATATGACGCAGTGACACCCCGATGATGTCCTGCACTTGGATGTTGCGGGCACAGACATATTTACACACTGAACACCTCGTAATAGACGCACGTTACATGCACGCGAGCGCGTGTTGGCAGCTCAGGGAAGATGGAGGCCGGTCGCTGGGTTCCGGAGTATGCGCTCAGCCCATCCCGTTCGAGGCTGTCGTGTTCTGGCCTATAGCAGCAAGAGCCTGGTGGCGCAACCCACCAATGGGGACACTCGTAGCATGCATCTTTCCGTCTCCGTGTAAAGACCACGAGAAACGTGCACGTATATATCGCCTGTTGTTTGTTCGTCTTAGAGTGACGTCAGTGTCGCCTAGCGACCATATCGGCAGTTGCTACTGAGCGGTTCTATGGGGTGGAGCATATCGTGTGCACGGAAGAGGAGCAACGTGTCGGTCTAGAACGACGACCCAAGCGACAAAGTGCGCCGGCGGCATGAAGCCGCTATAGCATCGACGAGCCTGGCCCGTTGTGTTCGACGACCGACGAAGACCGGCAGCGTGTCCGTCGAGAACGGCGGCGTGAGCAGAACCGGGAATGTCAGCACCGGCGGCGGCAAAGCAGCACTGGCGAGACGCAGGCTTTAAGTGCATATATATGGTCATACACATATATAGCTTCGTTACTTTAGCAGAACGCATAACAGGTTCGCTGGTCGTCCTTCTTCACAGAGTGGAAAGGCCGATGAATGTTTTTCATTACGGCACGCGAGACTGCGTCTGCATGAAGCTAATACGCTTTTGGTGTGCCTTTTGACTAACTCTTCTGTTCTTTCCACCCGATTCGCGCAGCTGGAACAATCAGACCTAGAGGATAAGGAGTCCGGAGACCGCATCGCCACCTTCATGTTCTACGTGAGTTTAGGGCAGCCACCCTCGCACTGCTCGACGTCCGAGACTCGGGGCGTTGAAAGTGTGCTGTTCGGTTCACTTTCTCGCAGTCTTTGTCAAAGGTTTTCTTTTTGCTTGCTTTTTTTACAGCTGGAAAAAAGAAAAGACATCATTCCGTTTGTGACTTCCGCCGCTTCAGATATCTCGCCAGGACAGCGGCAGTCAAACACGACTTAAATATGGCATGTTTCTCAGCAACAAAACTTAACGGAGAATTTTATATTCTCCGTGAACGTATTACCGTCCGCGCAATATTTCGTTACCGTAGAGAGGTGCACGACGGAAACAACTCTGGTGGCGACTTCTCGTGACACAGTATTTAACACCATGGAGCACTCAAACCTAGTATTCTTCCCTGACCTACTGTATTCTATTTTAATGGTGTAAGACATTGGTTGTAGTTACGTGAGCGTTAATGTTCCGTCTCTTTATGGTTTTCCTTCGACAAGTACACTCACCCAACAGAAACAGGACTTAAATTTATTGTAGCTGGACAAATCGTCAGGGGATGTCGCTACCGCATTTCTTCCTGTCGGCCACGGCTCCTGTACCCCGGTAATCCGTTAACGTTAAGAAGTATACGCTAAGAAGCTTACAAGCTCAGACACTCTAATATAAAATGCACTTCATGCGCGTGTGAAATATGGACATTTATTTCGTAGTTGCCAGTGTTGCTGTCAGCCTTAGTCGACTTTAGCATTCGTAGTTCAGAAGAATGTTCTGGTCTTACACTACATCCAAAAATCTCGGCTTCGTGGCCGTGCGAAATGTATGTAATGAAGCCGTTCCGTTTGCTTTCTATAACGTAGCTTTGAATAGCTAGATGAGACGGGAACGAACCATGAAATAGTAGTTATGATAAGCATCGAAGAACCACTCATGAAAGTGGCAAGCGCTGTTTTGAACGTCATGACTCTGTGCATTTCTGCAAGTGAAAAGCCTCATTCCTCAAAACGAACGCAAACAGAGGCCCTTCAAGTTTAACTCACGGTTTTTGCTCGGTCGTTAACTACTTTCTTCTTTTTTCTTTTTTGGGCGGTGGAAGGGGGGGGGGGGGTATAAACGCCGTGTTTCCCTGCACAATTTATTTACTGTACAATTTACAAATATCCGCATCATAAAGGTTCCGCGAGAGATGTCACAAAATAATAAGATATATGTTGCCGTTATGCATATATGAAATTGTTATAACCAATTTGTAGATTTCTACAGGGTGCCACATTTCGTCTTTGTTTCTTAAATCAGGGGCAACATTCTTATTTATTATTCAACAATTAAGATAAGGTTTTAGTTTTCCTTGGAAGCATATATTCCTTTGTGTTCTACAAACGTACGAATTATCATGCAAGCATTTCACCTAAAAAAATCCTAATTCTAATATTTCCAATTACACTTAATAATGAATATTTGGATACCGAAATTCATGCCACTAAATCGGATACTATAATTCGCCCTTTTCTGTCGACGGCGTCAAATGTAACTTCAACTTCACTCAGTGCAGTCATTCCTTAATGATGTCATTCTGTTCTTCCCTAGATCCTTGCAAAGAAGGCCGTATATAATTGCGTGCGGTGAAAGTTTTTTTCCTTAAACAGCGCATGTATGGTACATCATTCAGTTACGCCCGAGTAGAAAAGTACCTAGTTCTATTAAAGTGATTACTTGCGGCTACGAAGCCTTTTACAAAAAAAAAAGGCAACAAAGAGGTGAACATTGCCTTTTATTATGAAAGATAATATCATGAAAAAGAAGAAAAAAAAACATGCTATTGCAATAAAGCGAACAGTCCACCTTGTGACCATTTTGGCGGACCAGAAGAACGACTTTAGTTCCAGTACTGGCTGAATATTTTTCAATACCTGTGTCCTAGAATGAGCGGGCTCTCATATGGGCATACACGTTTTCTCGGGAAAGTATAGCAACATTCTGATAGGTTGATGGTAAGGATGAGGATAAAGGTAGATAAAGGTAGGGAAGGGGAAGTATTCAAAAAAGAACATAAAATTGTGTTATGCTGTGACAGAGATGAAACAGGCCGGCGTGTGGTGCGCTTTGTTCTTCCGACAACAGTACCCCTATTTTCCAGCATTGAAAGGGACCGCTATCGCTTACACCCTGTTGTGAGGGAGGGGAACGGCTGTTGGAAGATAAACAACAGTACACCTACCTGTGATATATCTATCCCAAATCAACACCAATCCTCCCCTTCCCCCATATCAACGCTGTTACTACTCTACACAACAGCCTATTCTCCCCTCTTCCCCCATTGATGCTAAGAAATGTGAAATACGTGTACATGAAAAAAAAAAAAAAGCGCCGCTGATAAAAGCAGTTGCCGCCCAGACGAAGGCAAGTGTCTCCTCGTCTAAAGGTTGGCTGCAGCGACATTCGTTATCCTACCAGTGTTAATCACTTCCTTTGATGACTATTATATCTCCAATTTCATGCACCGTCTCTGCCAGTAGTCGTAAACAATATTTGATTTCATTTTGCCATTGTATCTTCCCTTTTTACTCTTTCGTGAAGGTGGTCCTCGCCTTCTGATGGTCGGTGTAAGTGTGCTGCCGTAATAAATGGCCTATTTGCTTTATTTTTACTTTCGCCCTGACAGCTTTCAGACGTGAGTTTGGGAGGTGCCACTGCGTTCCCATACGCCAAGGCGGCTGTCCCTCCGCGGAAGGTAAGAGTTTATGGACCAATGTATTGTACGTTGCAAAAAAAAAATAATTGTACGAATTGTTTTGAAAACCTGCGGACTCAAATAACAGAGCCTTCGTAGACCTGGAAATACGTCAAAGGCCTCCGTAGATGAAAGAAAACAGAACGGCTGGAACGTGCTCTTCAAAGACATGCGTAACGTAGTATCACATGTGCCATAAGTTATAATATGTTCGCAAAGATTCTAGTCGGCTTTACAAACTCTTCGTTTTGTTTTTGTATTTCTTTCCTTTACATTTGCGTAGTGTGACAGCGCAGAGTTTCTTTCACAACGCTACGTGCATTTTTTTTTTTCGATCACAGTCTTAAAACAATTTTTATCTTGAAGTAATCACCGCATCTAGCACTTACTTCTGTCGGCAAAGCGTGAAATTTTATAATAACACCAATCCTTCAATGTCCAATTGCATGTCGCAGTTCGAACGCAACAGAAATGAGCCACCTACCTATCCACAGAAAGATCGTTTGAAAGGATCGCTTGAGACCTTGTAGGACATAAGGCACCTCGCAATGCAAACACAAGTGAGGTTTATAAGTGCCCTTTTTGTAAAGTTTCTACGGCGAGATAAGAAACACCTGCGATGTAAAGGACGACAAAGGTGAAAATTCAGCGTCGGTTAACATACGTGAACCGACTCTGAATACTGAATGTGATACTCGTCACATAGTGCTTATATCGTGTTACACCGGTGGTCTTCAAAGGTGTTCGTGGTAGCGATTGTATTATTGCTACCCTTCACTGATAATAATCCTACTGATGATAATCAGTTTAACTTTATGTTACGATGCCTAAGTATAAAGCGAGTGGCCAAAATAAACCTTACTCAAATACGACGACACGGCTTTGAGCATCCTGTGAGCTTGATTGCCCATTCCTAAGCTCAGCGTCTTTTTCGGCAAATACGCAAATTGGTATGGCCGGAAATTATGGAAGTGAGATCAAAGTCAAGAAAACGATTACGGATGTCCTTGGGCCTGCGACACGAAAACAGTCGGCAGGACCTGCCGTCTAAACTGTGAAACGCTACTCGTGGACGCCTCGTCCTGAATCAATAAGAACTATTAAACAAACAAAACAGATTGACGATGCTAGTACCGAGGAGCCAACTCCATAGAAATTGAAGGAGCTGATATCTATGCAAAGTCACAACTTATTTTAGAATGGTAAAGCTCGTTTGACCGACAGCTGATGCACGAGGACGAAACACGAATGACGGGGTCCTGTCGTTCGCCTGAAAAGCGCGCTCACACCGTGTGAGACGGCGATAACGTGACGAGGCCTTTGACCTTCATGGTCCCTTTCCATTTCGCGGGGTTTCCCCTGTTTAGTTTCCTTGTCGCGATCACTGTGCCAGGTTCACAAGATGAACTTTGGCTTCACAATATTCCTACGAGCTTCCGTTACATTTTGCACAGTTATTTTTTCCTGACGTCTGTGTCGAAGCCTATTACATATCGTAATACCACCTGTAGTGAATAATAGCAGGCACATGGGTGTCAGGTTTTTCGAAGCATCTGTCAACTCGATGAGAGTGCAATGAATGCGCGAACGTTGTATTGCCTGCTTTCACAATTCTGGGGGGAAAAGTGGGTGGGCTGTATCACGGACGCACTCGCAGTGGAGTACAGGAAATGCCTAGTGCGTCCTGCATTATGGCGAATGGGCACAAAGGTGCAGAAACAACTTAACCAAATGCACAAGTTACATTTACTGAGGCATTAGCAAATTTATATTTCTAATTTTTGTTACAGCACGGAGGCGTACGTGTGTTCTAATTCAGCAAGCTACCTTCCCTTATTAATATTAAGATAGTTTCACGTCAAAATTATGGTGAATTGTTTAATTTAGGGTCCCGAAACTGCTCAGTGGGTTTCGAGTGAAGTCGTAGTGTGGGGCTCCGGATCATATTTGACCATCTAGGGTTCTTTAACGTGAGCCCAGAGCGCGGTACGTGAGCTTTCTTTTGTCTCGACCCCGGGATCGAACCCGCAACCTCGCGCTCAGCAGCTCGACGCCATCCCCACTGAGATACAGGCATGGTTCTCAGTATTGAGAGGTCGCTATTTGATGTCAGAGTAAAAATGCACCGACAGACTACACTTTTTACCAACTTTTTACTGCCGCTTTGCTATGCTATGTTCACCAAGTAAATCTTGTTGAATCAGCATGAAACCAAGCCAAACCGAACATTCGAATCACCACTCATGTGTGCGCGTCCCTTCCTGCAGGGCTCGGCTGCCTTCTGGTACAACATGCGTGACGACGGCAGCTACGACTTCCGCACCTTGCATGGCGGATGCTCCGTGCTACACGGCACAAAGCACGGTACGTCCACGCCTGCTGCATTGCATCTCTTCTTTCTATATAGTCGAACGGCCCGCGGCCATTCATCAAAAACTTACGGTCCACGGTATCTCATGAAAGAAACTGAACATTTCCGGATTCTGGACACGTACGCAGCGTTGTATTCGTATTTCCAACTTGTAATATTATATATAGGCGCCGACAAAAGTGGTATACTCCGCGCAGCGGGAGCCGGAGCAACGGAAAAGTGCATCGCAACGCCATCTACAGGCAGCATCTGGGATCGAGACAGCCAATGGGTGCCCTTTATTATCTGCAGGCATGTCACTCGACTCGTGTCAATGTTTCGTGCTTCAGCTCGCCAAAATGCCGAGCGACGCCGCTGCAGTAGCAATCTGCGTGGAGTATACCACTTTTGTCGGCGCCTGTACATGCAACCAGCCTAGTGCTGCAAGTTTTTACTGCTTACACTCGCAAACTGCTCGGAAATTCAACTTTTTCTCACGTCTCGCGGTTCCCGAGCTTCTGACGCCGACTTCAACTATGTGCTTTCAGAACCAGCTGCGTACTTTATCGTGAACAAGTGAAATTACAACAGAAAAATTCAATCGCAAACGCAAAATGTGAAAACATTCTTGCTAGCGCAATCCATAAATGATCGCGCATGTACGCCAAGTGTACCGCATAATCCACATGGCGGACGCCCGTTTATTATTTGACTATCGATTACTGCTAAATATAGCATGAAGACGCGCACAGTACTATTTATTCATAGAAGTCAACATAATGTGCCCAGTCAGCCACATTTTGAAAATCAAGTAGGGATGTTTCACTTGTAAAGAGATTTAATATACTGAGCCCCTCGGCCACCGTTTCTTTAATTAGGTACCGTGCTGTACTACGATTACTACTAAATGGGTAATGGTAGCAAATCCCGCAACAAACGTTTCTGACGCAATGAAACGCACGGCTTACTACCTTTAACTATTTGGTTCCGCTTATCAATGATAGCTCACATACTCTGTTGCACTGCCTTTGCTATTGCAGTCGCGAACGTGTGGATTCGATCCAATGCCCAGATGTTCAACCGACCGTGCCCGGCGAAGAAAAGAAGACGAAAGCCCTTCGCTCTGAACCTGCGTACTTTATTTCTTGGTCCTGCTGCTTACATTTTTATTCTTGTTGTGTCTTTCTCTATGGCTATATTTTTTTCAATGGGAACGACGGGTCGTCCCTATTAGAATGTATTGTTTTTATTTTTAAATAAAGTGAAAAGAAAATCAACGGATTGTTGATATAACGGAACGCATTGAGCGTGGTAAAGAAAGGGCAAGGTATGGCACATGCGAAAAAAAGAAAAGGAACACGACTTTGAGTTTGTTGGTTGGTTAAAGGATGGTCCGTGCAGTCTTAAGCACACCACCTTGAGGATGTTGGCCCTGCACCTGACAGTTGACATGGCTAGCGCTGTAATTAGCACGACTTTTATTGCGATGCGATGAAAGCTTCTTGGCAAACGCAGACGCTACGCCGCGTACAGAACAATTTAAAAGTCTTTGCACACATTTTTTTTTTATTCCTGAGCAAGAAAATTTGAGCTTGCCCCCTAGACGACTTTGATTACTATGGCCGAATCAATAGCAGTATGGATGCAAAGGTGAAAGAAATACTTCGAAACCTGTAGCGCAACACTTCATTGCTGAGTGAAAGGTGAGTAACTGCGATAGAAATAGAGGGTGGCATGATTTAAGAACGATAATGGTGAAGTAAGTCTAACAAAAAAGACAGAACGGTGACGAGTGTTACAAGTTGTGTCAATGCTATAAAAAGTCGGTATTATGTGGTCGATGAAGTCTTACGGTGTGTGTTGCCTTCGATTCCTTGTGTGAAGGCCTTGTGGCACCTTAGGCTTGTAACATGATTCATACGGCGCAAATGTACCAGAGTCAGTAAACTGCGGTACATTTGTGGATTACGGTAACAAAAAGAAAATAAAAGAAGGACAGAATGGGTATAATTAGCGAATGGAGAAAGTCGAGGAAAGAGCTCACAGGTCAAACTTTATCAGCTACCTGTGAAAAACAAACGGTTTACACCGAAGTTGACACAGTGGCTTCGACCATCTCTACGCAGGCATAAAAGCGATGAGCTGGAGTAGCTTCAGTGCGTAGAGGTTAGACAACGGCATGAAATCTGGCACCGATACGCCGAACTACATGAAAAAAAAAAAATAATAACCAGACTGAGGCATATCCGTACTATGTCTTACGAGTGATACACGATTCCACACTTCTATCGCATGTTGTCCACGCCTCGTCGTCATGATATTGAGTGCTAGCTCTAAGTAATTCTCAAGTATGGTTGGCTGATTTTACTGTGCCCCTTGACTCAGCATCGTTCTTCGATCGCACAGTTGCCCCTAACAACACTTTTCAAAGGACACAAAGGAAACCTTTGCACGCTGGACACAGGGCCTCTTCTGGGGGACATTTTTATATCCTCGTTTTACATTGACATGCTCGTGTGCTTGTGCTTCAGTTTAAAATCACATGCAAAAGAAAGTCCTTCAGTACCGCAAAGGACGCGTCACTCCAGCAACTGTGACCAGGACAAGTTTCTAAACCCTGTGAGCCTTTAAAACCCTGTGAGCCTTTCCTGAAATCACTGAGAACACAGTCGACTATATAATCCAATGGACGATCCTCAAGAGCGCTCAGTGCACGCAACATGGCGACGCTACTTTTTCTGCGTAATCATTGACGTCATGGCAGCGTACCAGTTGGTCCTTGTGGCAATCCGCAAAATTTTATCCGAGAGTGCCTACGTAAATCTTTCCTACGCTCCCGTTCAGCGTTTCACCAGCCCACTGGTGAGTACACTGCGCGGCCACATCTTCATCTCGTTGGTGGGCGAGCTCCAGCCCCGCCGGCTGAAAAATCACGCCGATCTAGACCCAGCCGCTAAGCATCAGTTCCGAGCGCCGAGTTTCACCACAGCAGTCCTGATTTGTTCGTTCCTCGCCTTCGCCATCATCGACGTTTACGCTGAATCCTTCAAGCTTTCAAGCATGGGAGCGACGCCCGTTCCAGGAGCCAGAGTCAAGGCGGCAGCGGCGGCAACGCTTTGGTGGACGTGTTCGCGCTCGCGGCCAGGCGGTCCATGTACTTGGGCGGAATCTTGTCCCTACCGAGTCGACAGCGTGGAGACCTAGCTTGCTTCTACGTCGCCGGGCTCCTCAAGCTGGCGCTCATGCTGAATTAAGTGTGGTTAGTGGAAAACGTTCAGGTGGCCATGCGCAGTCTGGCTATCAACTCGCGACGGGTGGGGACCGTCCCCGCGTATGAAGCCAGGGAGTTCGGCGCTTCCCTGCTCGACGTCTTCAAGGAGGTGCACTCCCTGGAAGCGGCTTTCTCTCTTCTGGTGCTCGTCCGGTACGCGGAGCTCATGCTCGCCATCGTGGCGTCTGTCAACATAGGGCTTCAGGTGAGCGGGTTGGGGTTGCTTTCGAACTCCAGTGCCGCGGGACAGTCACCATGGCCACGAGAATAATTTTGTGGGAATGATTGAGTGACTAGATAATAAATCACTCAATAATTTACTTGAAAAGTGGTAGTTCTCAGCCTTGTTCGTGAAGTTTGCTATTTTCATTGTTAAATTGTTGTCAACGATGGTCAATACAACTATTGTAGTTGTACATATTGCCCAGATAACAGGTATTCAAATCTTGTTGTAATAATTTATCAAGGATATTCGACGAATACGTTCCCTAACAAGCGTTGAAATAAAGGTCAGTGTGGCCGTTCTATTTCGATTCTGTTCACTGTGATCGTCAAACTTCACAGAATGCCTAAGTAAAATTTGCCACCACTCGTACATGCTTAGATGTCGCGAACTTTTATGCAAAGCACGCCCTCGTAATTACGAAATCAGTGACCATGCTAGCAAATTTTCTTAGATCCGCGCTAACCACTAGCGAAGTGGTGGAAAGAGCCCTTTTATGACAAAGAGCCCTCTCATAACGAAGAGCCCTCTTATGTTTTGTGGTGCCTTTACTTGTCCGCATTATTTCCTAGAAGCCATCACTAAAATGGCTACTAGGAAATAATGCCAGAAGTAAGAATTGCAACGCACCTTTGAGCGTCCTTCGGCTCAGGAGGCTCTTATGCATCACTGCGGAAACACCTAGCGAGCGCTGCTCCTTCCAACGTCCTTCAACCCAGCAACCCGTGTATACGTTTCCCTCTCACATAACTTCGCCGAAAAACAGCCCCTCTTTCTCGTGGAATGGTGCCCACCTGCCCCGAAACCTCTGCCTGCTCTCGGTGTACGCGCTGCTCTCGCACCGGTTGTGCTCGGTGGACGCCGAGTCCCGAAAAATGGCGACCGCGCTGCGCCCCGGGCTAAGCAGCCGCATGGACTCGCGGCGCAGCCCCGTGTCCGGCACTGCCAAAATACTGCAACGCTGTGCCTCCTCGGGCATCCAAAGCGCACAAAGTTACTGTGTTAGACACCAGTCCCCGATAGACCACTGCATGGTTTCTGAATAGGACTTTTCCGAAACCCCTCGTAGACACTAAAGCTTTCACGTGGCCTGCACAGTTAAGCCTAAATTTGTCCGTTTAGGACGCTGTAGCAGACGCCGTTTATAGAACAACGATTACTCTTAGTGGTACTTAGTTATACGCGTCAATATGCAAGCTACGTCGTTTGTTGTCCTTTTTTTGTGTGTGAAGTTGCAGATTTTCGGCAAACGTCATTAGAAATATTAAGACCTGAATGAAAATACTGATTCATACACAGCCGGTAAAATTTAACTTTTTCTTAAATTCAAAAACCTTTAGCAAACACAGTTAAGCTTCTGTCTAATAAGAATGTTTCTGCTTTTCGCATGCATTTAATACTGGAAAATTAGATATGGTCCCGATGCAAAACTTCCTCTTAACATTATAGAAATTCATTCTTATAGAAAGAGACAGAATACTCGAAAACTGCACACGCCTGGGCGGACACTGCACTTTATATCTGAAGTGAGCTGTATGGTCCGCTTTAGAAGAAAGCATTAAACTATTACTCAAACCGCATATCTTCAACTTTTCTACAAATTCGTTGCGAAGAATTGCTTGATAATGTTCTTTAGAGTAGAAACCACTCGGTAAACGAAAAATTAGCCAGGTATTTCGCATAAAAAGTAAGCTACCATCTAGGATAGACTACACACTGCACGTTTATTTAAAAACCCGATCACACTGCAGGTCCTCCTTTGTCCCGGCTGTTTCCAGAGCCGGTATGTCACAAAGCACATCACGTACCCATGGCCTCAGAGATTGCGCGCGCTGGCAGGTTTTGATCCGGCCGTCCCATTCGGGGCACTCTCCACCAAAAAATTGTAATGAGGTGCGTGCCATCGGCCGCCCCGAGATGGCACTGTTAGCGAGGGTTCGGACGGCCACGGAAGCGGCCGTAGAAGGCTGACTGCCCGATACTTCAACATGCACATTGCCTGTCTTTGCACGTTATGTGGAAGGTCTTCACTGGATATATCCCAGTCAATACTTTAGCTCTGCCTCGTGCTCTGCCTCGAACTTTTTGGAATCTAAACCACCTATCTTTTCTTAGATTTATCTTAGTATGTACCTTTCCATATCCTTATCCGCCAATTTTGTAGCATGAATATTCTGCACTTATGCTATCTTTAGTAATCTATTTTTCTAAGCTAATCACCCATGGGCCCTCAATCACCCACGCCGTTCCTTTTTTTGTGAACTTGTAACTTATCGTAAATAGCAGAGTTTAATTGCGGCCTGCCCAGTTTTTCCTTTTTTTTTGGACTTTGCGTTGCAGTGATTCGGCAATCGATATAGCTTTTTTCGTCCCTTTATTGGACCTCTGTAGTACTGTGATCTTCGTGCAGAATTACTAGTAAATTCTGGAAGTGTACTTTTCCAGTACTTAGATATCATTTCAATTTTACACTTTTCTATTAAATGTACTGATGCTACCTGTTATTGCGTTGTGCGAATAATTCGTTTGTCAAGTTGATACTTCTTTCACCTAAATAAATACAGGTTCTTTTACATTCTTATCAACGAAGTTTACCCCATATTCAATGATTTCCTGAATGCCATGTAAGGTGTTTGTCAAACATATGCTTCAATAAAGAAGGAGGTCAAAACTAGCAAACGAACCAAATAATTGATGATAAGACGCTCCGGTGCCCACCCGCAATGCGAAGCACTTTGCGCCTGCCGCATAGGTTTTACGGTGAAGACTACTGTTGCACTAGGTGCCGCGGCGACGGCAGCTTGACTATAGCATACGAAGCAGCGAGTGATGCAACTAGACTTTCGTACTTAAAAGAACCCGCATAGCAATTGTTTTGTGTTGAGAGCTATAGGAACGCCGCATATATTAAGGGCTACTGAAGAGCAGCGAGCATAATAGGCACGGCGAATTTCTCTTCTCTCCAGTACACTCTTTGTAGGTGCAAGAAGGAACGGCGCAGGTCAAGTCGAAGGCCGTGGAAACGTCTTAAGCTGATGATTAGGTAAAGCACATATGAATGTCGCAAAGTTAATAATTTGAACCTACGTCACAATGGGTACTCGTTATATCTGTCGCTTACAGCTTCGCTGTCCAACCACCTCCAGAGCGTGGATTGGAGACCGTTTTTCAAGAGAAAATTGTATTGCCTCACAAGTGGCGTTGGCGTGGTCACGCTAAAATAACCAGTTGCTCCCATAGCAGAGCAGCTACGAGAAAGGGGAGTTGGATGAGTTGACAGCTGTGCACACGCCGCACCGTCAGTCATTAGCAAGGATTCCAGCAGCATAGGCACGCGCTGAACACCATGCGCGCAACCAATCAGATCCGTTTCGCTTCAGCCGCGAAAGGAAAGGGCAGGAAAGAGTCTCGCGCGCGCTTCGTCGGCTTCGTTTACGTTCAGTTCAGTCTTGGAAAACGGATGGGCCGGCCACGCGTGGTGCGTTCCCCCGAGGAAGGGGCAACGTTCGACGAGCGGCGGCGAGAACTCGCCCGTGAAAGGGATCGCCGTCGGCGCTCCGATCCAACCGTTAGAGCTCCCTGAGCCCAGGCAATGCGATAGCAACGAGTGGATCCCGAGCTTAGGGGTCGCGAAGCCGAAGCAATCTCGCACCGTTCCCTGTGGGTTACTTAATCGTGAGGAAGGTCAGGTGCACGCAGGACAAGCTTCCTTTATTCCCATTTTCCGATAGGGGAAGGGTTGGTCATTTTCTTCGTGGCCTTTTACCTTTTCCACATTTGCAAAACAGCAGATTAGCGCGCATACAGCTTAGCGGATCTCTCTGCCTTTCTATATACAAATTCTACTGCCAACACATCCGACTGTCGAGTTTACTGCAGGGACCCGCCGCGGCAGCTTAGCGAGTATGGTGCTGCCCTGCTACGCGCGAGGACGCGAGATCAAATACCGGCCATGGCGACCGTATTTCGATGGGGCAAAATGCAAAAGTGCCCGTGTACCCTGCATTGTGGAGACGTCAAAGATACCCTGGTGGTTAAAATGAATGCGGCGTACTTCACTCCTGCGTACCTCATAATCAAATTGTGGTTCCGGCACGTAAAACCCCAGGATTCAGTTTGCTGCAGGAATTTCATGGTCACAGAAGTGGAGGAGGTGACTTCTGTTTTGGCTTGAAAAGATGTACGGCTCATAGTTTTCTGAACAATAGAACTATCCGTTATTGAGCTACCAAAGCGACGTTGCCTAGGGCTAGTCGGCGACCTTCACAAATAAACACGTTGTGCGAGAAATGGACACCATAAAGAAGAAACGGAAACACAACAGAGCCTTCAGTTCGGCCCGCCTTTCATTGAGGTGTCAACTTTGGCACAACATATTTATAAATGTGCTTGCACTTCAGCTTTAGCGCTTCCTTTCTTATTCGATCTGCGATACATACATTGTCGCTAGGAATTCTCAAGCGCTCGGAGGAGTCAGGTGTGATGTTCGGCGAACACATAGAACGAAACGCGTTTCAAGCCTTACTTCCTATTGCTGTATACACACATCTATGCTCTACTACTTTCTATTTTTATGAGGTCCTGTGTTATTTAGATGCGTACCCAGTGACCATACAAAACCATCGTGCCTATATGCACGGTATTCGCTCGATATTTGTTTCAACTTGGGTTAGCATGCGATCATATATATGTCGTGCTATTTCACGCTGCTAAACCGGAAGCCTGGACAAGTTTCTAAGCCATACTGGGGATTTTAAAACTTCGGGAAACGGCGGGAGGCCAGCCTAAGAAACACACAGCTCTGACTGGCAACTAAGCTTTTTTCTGCGCAAAAGCACAACGTATACTTGCACAGTCTGCTTAACTTGGCATTGATTGTGGTGAGTGTGGCTGTGCGCCTTGGTTGGTGCCTAGGCCTGTTCAAGCAAGCAACGGAGCAAGTCAGCAGGATGACCACGAGAGTGCCGCAAAGATGGAGCGGCATGAAGGAAGGGGACACGATCAAGCTAGTCAGGATCCTGGTTGTCAGCAGTGTCACGTACTCACTCCCGTACCACAACATGACGCAACAATAGAGAGAACAAGCCGAGACTCTCATCAGGAAAGCATACAAGACGGTGTTGCATCTGCCCAGAAACACGTCGAACGACAAGCTGCTCAAGCTAGGTATTCACAACAGATTTGAAGAGCTCAAGGAGGCACAACTGGGTGCGCAGCTGTACAGGCTCCAGCAGTCAACCATCGACAGGGCGCTCCTTAAAATATTAGGCTATAGAAACATAGAAGCAACGGAGGATAGGATGGCTAACATACCAGGCTCTTTTCGCCAGACACTGAAAGCTAGCCCCCTACCGAGGAAGATGGACCCGAATCTGCATGCGGCCAGAAGACAGGCGCGAGCAGAATACGTAGTGAAACACCTGGCCATAAAAACAATGTGGTATACACGGATGCAGCCCTATACCCGTGGGACCACAACACCGAAGAACATAGAGTTGCGGCAGTGACCGTGAATCACATAGGAGAGCTGATAAGCAGCGCAACTTTAAAGAGCTACACGGTAACAGAGGGGAAAGAAACAACTGTGGATCTAGCAGCGGTGGAGAGTTACCGTAGAAACAGATCCTTGATAATACTCACAGACTCCAAAGAAGCATGCAGAAACTACACGGCAGGTAGAATCAACAAAGGGGCGCTGCGAATCCTCCTCGAGGCAGCGCTTCCGAATGAAAAGATACTGCATACGAATTTCTGGGTACCATGTCACACCGGAATAGAGGGTAACCAGAGGGCCGACAGTCTAGTTCGCGAGCTTACATACAGAGTGGGACAGTCAATGGACCCGGATACAACCATGACGGTGGAACCAACGTACGCGGAAATACTAAACCATCACAGAGGCAAATGGATAATATATGCACTACCCCACCCATGTTTAGCACCACACGAAGCAGTCGGCTGTCGAAGGCTGCAGACAGGAACATTCTCCCAAACTACACATCCTACATAAGATGTTCCCTAGTCAATACAGGGACATATGCCCATGGTGTGGCGCCATCACAACACTATATCCTATCACATGGGAGTGTAGAAATAACTGCTCTTTCCAAAAAGAAAAAAAACCCAGTGCGGTACAGTGGGAGGGCCTACTCACCAGCGGCGTGCTCACAGTCCAAAAAGGATTGGTGCAGCACGCTCTCAAAGTGGCCAGGTTCAGCGGTGCTCTGGAGTAGGGGCGCCGACCACTCAAGAGGACGCAGACTTCAGTAAAACATGAAGACCTCTGTTAGCCGCTGAAAGCTGTAATTAGAGCAATAAAGTTTTTCCTTCCTTCCTTTAATGATGGGAGGTTTTTAACGCAACCGGCACCAGATAACACGAGAAATTTTCGAGGCTTATGAAATAGCAAGGTTAGGGTACATGTTGACCATTTAGCCTTCGGCTTTTGGGTCAAACAATCCGATTGATTTTTTTTTTATTTCCTGTCCTGGCTTGAATTGTGCGCGCGCTATGTACAGCTATATCGCAATATCGTCATTTTACTTTTCATTCTTATCTTTATTTGTCATTTTGTTGGAGAGTGCGGAAGCATAAATTGCGCCATTTGACTAATAAACTCTAGTTGTGAGTCAGCGCGGTGTCAGTCTTCGTCGGGTCTGCCAACATTTTGTAGTGTACTTACATCCCATGTACTATTTTACCTTTTCTTTATTTTCTCTGTCCTCAGGCTCTGCATGCTACCACTCTAACGTGGCTGAAACTTGTTACAGAACTAGAGGTTGGGCGAAATGCTGGCAATAGTACGGCAATGTCAGCACTACCTTCTGCTATACGGTCAAATCTCGATACAAAGAATCTCAAGGGACCGCTAAAAACCGTGTGATATCTTGAAAAATCATAATTTTGAAAAAAATCTTATTCCCATGGAAAATTGCAAATGCAACAAAGGCAGTCGCCTTCCTTTGTTGCGAACACATCCGCATACGCGTTAATGTCTAAAATCACGGAAAGAAGCACTGAGTATTCGGGAATGAATGCACGTTTATTTTAAGAAATCGAGCAATCCCCCACACCTTTGCAATGTGGATTTGCTTTTTTCCAGCGTGCACTTGAGAATGGACAACCGCATCTTCTTTCAAAGAGAATTGCTTCCGCTTTTTTTTTTTTGTGCTGCTTCTAGTGCTCATCGTGAACGTAGAAACGAATGTCTAACGTCTAAAGTGAGCAAAACAGCCCTCCGACAAACGTGCCAAGGTACCCGGCTGACGGAACAAAGACGGCAGGGCCGGCTAGGTGCTACTCCAAATGCAGGCGACGCCGATAGGGCAAACGCGCGTTTAAAGAAGGGCAGAAGCATAGAGAAATATAGGCAGGCATACTGATGATGATGGTAGAGGCAGATACGTAGCATTTGTCGTCGTTTGTGCCACTGCGAGTGGATTCTTACGTGCGAAATTCGTTATTGTGAAGTGTTATTAAGATACGATGATGAAATTCGGTACGTTATTCTGCGAAATTTTTTTATTCTGAAATCCGTTGTGCTGAAATATTTTTACATTCTACCAATGGCCACATGGTGGGCGATTTTCGAAATGTTCGTAAATTTGAAAAAAATCGTTAATGTGAGGTTCGCTCTAACGGGATTTCACTGTAATTGCACAACCAGCTTAACCTCCCTCGAAGACGTGAGATTACGCTTCTTTACCTCTTTCAGCCGTCGTAAGCCCGCCCGCTCGCCCATCCATTCACCCATACATGCATCCATCCATCCATCCACCCTTCCATCCATCCATTATTCCATTAATCAATCCATCCACCCATCCACCCATCCATTCATCCATCCATCCATCCATCCATCCATCCATCCATCCATCCATCCATCCATCCATCCATCCATCAATCAATCAATCAATCAATCAATCAATCAATCAATCAATCAATCAATCAATCCAGTCGTTCGTCGCCATTCTATTGCAAGTATGCTGTCGTCATTCAATCGTGATTGTGCTGCCGCCGCGATGCAATTGTCATGTGCCTTGTCAAACAGTCCCTATTATACTTTTGTTGTCATATCTGCGTCATAATGTCGTCGTTCTCGTGCAGTCGTCATCATGCCGGCTTCGTCATCCGACTCTCTTCTTGCGGCCGGCATGAGTATATTATTTTTGTCATACAAGCTTCATGATACATTCTTCGTCACGCGACTGTCGTCATACATTTCTCACTATGGCATTGTCCGCATACTTTTGTCATATCGCCGTCATGCATCCCTTCTCATACTGCCGTCATGATGCCATCGCGCAAGTTTCATCGTCGTCCTTCTCACCTCTACATCCACCTCTCATTATGTCGTCGGTATCACGCCATCGTCGTCGCGCAGACGTAAACATCCATTGTTTTCATGCCATCGACATCATGCCGCCTCCGTCGATCTTTTGACGACATTGCTTCTTCGTCGTTCTTTCGTAATTCTGCTCTTGTCATTCAGCCGTGATTACGCCACCGTTGTCCTACCGTCGTCGTCATGCCGTTGTGGTGATGCAAAGATCCTCATTCTAGCTTCATCATTCGGATGTCGTCATACGGACGTCTCACGCCCACGTCGTCACATACTCTTCGTTCCATTGTCCTCCTGTCGTCATCACGCTGTCGTCGATATACGAACGCTATCATTTAAGAATCGTCATCTCATTGTCTTCGTGCCGTCATCATCAGCATGCCTCATTTGTCGTTTCACTCATCATCATCATCAGCCTGGTTACGCCCACTGCAGGGCAAAGGCCTCTCCCATACTTCTCCAACAACCACGGTCATGTACTAATTGTGGCCATGTCGTCCCTGCAAACTTCTTAATCACATCCGCTCACCTAACTTTCTGCCGCCCCCTGCTACGCTTCCCTTCCCTTGGAATCCAGTCCGTAACCCTTAATGACCATCGGTTATCTTCCCTCCTCATTACATGTCCGGCCCATGCCCATTTCTTTTTCTTGATTTCAACTAAGATGTCATTAAATCGCATTTGTTCCCTCACCCAATCTGCTCTTTTCTTACCCTTAACGTTACACCCATCATTCTTCTTTCCATAGCTCGTTGCGTCGTCCTCAATTTGAGTAGAACCCTTTTCGTAAGCCTCCAGGTTTCTGCCCCGTAGGTGAGTACTGGTAAGACACAACTATTATACACTTTTCTCTTGAGGGATAACGGCAACCTACTGTTCATGATCTGAGAATGCCTGCCAAACGCACCCCAGCCCATTCTTATTCTTCGGATTATTTCCGTCTCATGATCCGGATCCGCCGTCACTACCTGCCCTAAGTAGATGTATTCCCTTACCACTTCCAGTGCCTCGCTACCTATTGTAAATTGCTGTTCTCTTCCGAGACTGTTAAACATTACTTTAGTTTTCTGCAGATTAATTTTTAGACCCACTCTTCTGCTTTGCCTCTCCAGGTCAGTGAGCATGCATTGCAATTGGTCCCCTGAGTTACTAAGCAAGGCAATATCATCAGCGAATCGCAAGTTACTAAGGTATTCTCCATTAACTTTTATCCCCAATTCTTCCCAATCCAGGTCTCTGAATACCTCCTGTAAACACGCTGTGAATAGCATTGGAGAGATCGTATCTCCCTACCTGACGCGTTTCTTTATTGGGATTTTGTTGCTTTCTTTATGGAGGACTACGGTGGCTGTGGAGCCGCTATAGATATCTTTCAGTATTTTTACATATGGCTTGTCTACACCCTGGTTCCGTAATGCCTCCATGACTGCTGAGGTTTCGACAGAATCAAACGCTTTCTCGTAATCAATGAAAGCTATATATAAGGGTTGGTTATATTCCGCACATTTCTCTATCACCTGATTGATAGTGTGAATATGATCTATTGTTGAGTAGCCTTTTCGGAATCCTGCCTGGTCCTTTGCTTGACAGAAGTCTAAGGTGTTCCTGATTCTATTTGCGATTACCTTAGTAAATATTTTGTAGGCAACGGACAGTAAGCTGATCGATCTATAATTTTTCAAGTCTTTGGCGTCCCCTTTCTTATGGACTAGGATTATGTTAGCGTTCTTCCAAGATTCCGGTACGCTCGAGGTCATGAGGCATTGCGTATACAGGGTGGCCAGTTTCTCTAAAACAATCTGTCCACCATCCTTCAACAAATCTGCTGTTACCTGATCCTCCCCAGCTGCCTTCCCCCTTTGCATATCTCCCAAGGCTTTCTTTACTTCTTCCGGGGTTACCTGTGGGATTTCGAATTCCTCTAGACTATTTTCTCTTCCATTATCATCGTGGGTGCCACTGGTACTGTATAAATCTCTATAGAACTCCTCAGCCGCTTGAACTATCTCATCCATATTAGTAATGATATTGCCGACTTTGTCTCTTAACGCATACATCTGATTCTTGCCAATTCCTAGTTTCTTCTTCCCTGCTTTGAGGCTTCCTTCGTTCCTGAGAGCATGTTCAATTCTGTCCATATTATACTTCCTTATGTCAGCTGTCTGTTTCACTGATGTCGTTCGATCGATGGCAATCGTTCTTCATCTTTCCATCGTCCTCCCTGCGTAGGTGGCATAGAACCGTTGCCATGACGCGTTGTTCATAAGGATGTTGGCACGAGAGTGCCATAGCAAAGTGGGACGATGCCGGCTTAGGTAGCACAGGGCTGATGTAACGAAAGTCTCATATTACACATCACATCACATCACTTTATTTTCCTTAAAGACCCCTTTTGGGGTGTTACATATGGGGTGGGCTTTACAAGATGCAGACGTTCACAGAAGTCGAAAATGTGGATGGACAGGTTATGGCAGCGACATAGTGGGGAAGGCCGTTCCAGTCAGTTGCTGTTCGTGAAAAAAATGAGTTCATGAAGGTAGTAGTACGGGCTCGTGGACGCAAAACTTGAAGAGGGTGACCGATGCGATGGGATCTGCATGATGGGGGTGCGCAGATGTACGGTTCTTGTCTTAGGGGCGAACAAAAAAACTTGTGATACAAAACAAGACTGGTAATGCGACGGCGAGCAGAAAGATCACACAAACCTGATTGTAATTTTAGAGATGATATACTAACGTCGTATGAGCATGAAGAGTGAATAAATCTGGTAGCTGGGTTTTGTACAGCTTCAATGGCATTTGTTAAATATGCTTGATGAGGGTTCCAGATGGGCGATGCGTATTCCAGTTTAGTCCTGATAAGTGAGATGTATGCTTGTAGTCTGACGTGTTGAGGGGCTTCCCTCAGGTGACGTTTTAAGAAACCTAATGTTTTATTAGCTGATGATATTAGGTTAGCCACAAATGTTAAGTAAACGCGACTTCAGAAGTACGGTGTGTCGGTACATTGTTCGAATTCCAATCGCACTAACATCGACAGTCATGATGAGATGAGTTCTGTTGTAATTTGCTGTTTTGAAAATAATTTAGAGACATAAAAAAACTCAGATAATACTTGAAAAATACAGGTACCTGCGCCATCACATATGAATGATTTACTCATGTTAATGTAGCCGCAAGTTCTTAAGAAACCTAACTACTTTGTTTAAGAGCACTGTGTCACTACCGATGGCGGAGAATGGCTGTGAAGCGTTAGTAATGCCATAACATTTCGCTGCTTTCTTAGATGCACTAGCACAACAGCAAGCAATTATGTTTAGCCTTCTTACGATGCTTCGAGTAATTTCCGGTATCTATGCCTGTTTCTAACCATTTTCCCCGACCTCCTCAATAAAAAAGAATACCTTCAAGTTTCCCCGGCTGTAGAAATCGCACCTGCGTCACAAGGCATCCTCAACCACAGCAGCGACAAGCTTTAATGAGTTGCGCACACAATTCCACTTTCGCGCACAAATGCACTGAGTGTTTGCCACTCTTGAATGACAAATAAAAAAAAACACACCGGCTATGATACCTCGCCAGGCAAGCAAATGCTTCGTGGCGGCACCACTAGATGGCGCAGCATGTACAGAGAAGAGCATGACAAATGAACCCGGCTGCAATACGGTTCTCATGCATTACGCGTTTAGGCAGTGCCAATACGATGTGTGGGTACATTGCTACATTGTGCGTCGAATTAACGTCGGCCTTCGCCGCTAGACGGGACCCTCTCGTGGAATAATAGAAACACTAGTATTCCTGACATACTAACCCAAATTTGGAGTGCTCCTACCTTGACGTTATCGCATGAACCTCTTTAAATCATGAGTCATTACACTTTGCGGAGGTGGATGACTAGCGATGCTGAGTAGAACACGATAAAGAGGTGGCGCAGGATCTTGAACAAAGTTAAGAACTCATTTATTGTCTTGATCGGTGGTCATGGTGACGAAGGATGCGCCACACATTTATTTTTATTCATCCACGTTTATTCGCCTCATAGGTCCGTTACATACATACTTCTTTTCATTTTGCGATATATTGATGCAAGGAACTTGAGACCGAAATCACCGCAACCGCTGGCAGTGGGCCGGTGCTGTCAGCGCCTTCGCAAAGAGAGGGGCAGTGTGGGAACACTAGCATTATGAGCGGTATCGGAGCCAGCTGTGGAAGAAGACGACGACGACGGCGCGACCGATTTATGGAGGGAAATAATTTGTTTTTCATGTAATACTTAGACATTTCATCAGTACAGAGTAGCCATATTGATTTATACTTCCAAACACTTAAATCGTTTCACGTTATTTTCCTAAAAGATTACAATAAGAGTTTTCTCACCGCCCAATTGATGACCGATCCTCAGAGTGGCTTGAACCATTTCACTGAGGAACAGGAACAAGAACAAGAATTTGAGACCGAGATCACCGCACCGACTGGCCGTGGGCCAGTGCAATCAGCGCCTTCACAGAGGGAGGGACACTGTGGGAACGCTGGAATGATGAGCGCCAACAGAGCCAGCTGTGGAAGAGAAAGACGAACAAGCCAGAAATGGCACGTGCCATTGATGATGGCGATAGTTTTCGCTCACACAGATTTGTTGGCGGACACGAAAAATGCACGGAACCCTAACCATACACCGCTTCGCTCTAAAAACGTCGCCAATGGTTGGTCTCGAACCTCGTTCCTTCAGAACAGCAGCCTCGTGCTCTTCTGATTGGACCATGGACAGAGGCCTTGAAATTCCACCTAAATACCATTACAAGCGTCATCTCGTAGTCCCACCGCAGTCATATGCTTTCGCCATTAAGTCGTGATCATCCTGCGGTTGACAAGCCATCGTCGCCGTGCGATTGTCGTACCGTCCTGGTTATTCCGTCGTCGTCATTCCAACTCCATCATCCGATTAACGTTGTGCCATCATCGTCAGGCCATCGTCATCATGGTGTCGTCGTCATAGCATCATCACCCTATTGTCGTCTTGGCTCCGCCATCACAGCGCATTCTCTGCTCTATCGACGTCGTTCCTTCTATTTCATCGTATATATACTGTCACCATTCAATCGCAATCATGGCGTCGTTGTCGTGCCATCGTCATCATTGCCTCCTTGTGATACAGACATATCATTCACTTGTTGTCCTACCGTCATTATGGTGCAGTGGTGTCGCTACATCGTCATCATTCCAGCTTCGTCATGTCATCGTCCTTACACAGTTGTAATCACCCCACTGCCCTCAAACCTTCGTCTTCAGACCGCCTTCGTCGTTCCATCGACAAATCGACGTCATTTCTTCCTGATTTCATCGTCGTTTTTGCTATCGTGATCATGACCGGCCTTGGCGAGCGAGTGTCATAGCAAAGTGAGTCAAAACCGGAGAAAGTGTACGTCGCATATACCCAAAGCAATGTCAACCTCCAGACGACCACAGCAGACTCTAAATAAGGGTGCCTGAAATGTATCTTGTCTTAAACATTACGGTGAGTTCCTAGATTGCTTGAAGGCTAACCGCATTGACGTCAACAGTCATCATGAAGTGGGTTCTACAGGAATCTGTTTTTAGACGAGGCTTTCTTTCTCCCTTCCTTCACTTTGCGTCTGCAAGCATGTTGTCTTGCCCAATGGGCCGGCACCGGAAATATTGCAAGCCCTGCCCTGGCAGCTCGAAGATGCAGATGTAGTACACGTAATCGCGGCCGCGAGCCCCAAGACAAACATATCGTCGACGTCACGCCATCATTCCATCGCCTTTATTTCATCATCGATGAGAGCAGCGTTTCTCACCAGAAAAAAAACAAGCTTGGCTGAAACTGATTCGCCTATTCCGCATGGGATAGGAATAAATAGAACAAGCATCAACTTCAGAAATGGTCATTTCATGCACTTGTATAGAGATTCTCTTCTGCGTATTTACTCGTCAAAGTTGTTCAAACAATGGGCTTTCTTCTTTTGAAATTCTTAAGGGAACGCATTGCAATAACAACGGACAATAAAAAGTAACTTCCTCGCTAGGCACTTGGCTATCGAGAGACTAAAAATACGGCTTGTTTGTCACATAGCGACGCCTGTTTTTCACCTAGCCATGTCTTCTCTCTCGCTGCTTCCTAGTTGAACCTTCCCTCTGCAACAGCGATGCGCTGCCGGCTACTGCTCGCGACTTTTGCGACGCTCTGGTTGGCTTCCCTGCTCAACCCCGATGCGGTCAGCGCAGCCAACGCCTTCTCGTCAGTGGCACACATGAGGGCCCTGATGTCCCTAGAGCGAAGGCTCGTTTTCAAGGTCGGCGACTTCCTACACCGCATGGAAACCAAGCTGGACCACCTGCGCAGGTGAGGAACTGCCAGCGTACCTCGCAAAGTGGACTTGTCCAGTTACGTAGAATCGAGAATCGTGATCGTGAGCTTTATACTTACTTTCTTGAAATCGAACATTAATAAAAGAACAGATATGTCCCCTACTAGCTGGTGCAACAAACAATAGTGACGAATTTCACGGTTTATTGAGGACGCGAAACCGCTGAAACACGTAAACAAAATCCGAGGTCACGTCGACGTCCGCTCGTATTGTTGACGTTTTATCAAAAAAAAACGTTTGCCTCTATCATCGCTACTCTGACTCGGCTCTTGAGCCCGCTCCTTCCGAAAGTGGTGAAGAATTCACAAACCTTTTCGATCGCAAGCGGTCCTTGTCATTGGCTGGCAGCCTTGGCGAATATAAAATTTCGATAAGGGCGAAATGCAAAAAAAAAAATTGATACCATTGTGTGATACCATCACTGTGTGGAGGTGGATGGCCAGCAAAGCTGTTTAGCGCGCGACACAGAGGTGACCTAGAATACTGAACAAAGGTACGAACGTATCTAATATCTGTGGTCATCGTGGCAATGTAGGTACACCCACAGATACGCGTATCACCTCTGTTATTAAATGCGTCCGTCACGTAAGGCAATGAATAGCTCATACACCCATAAACAATGGCTCATGCACCCGAAAACGCAGCCTCCCCATTACGACGACTGTAAAGAATGAAATTCTACGCTGGGATGATTAGCGGCAATGAATCCAGCTCGAAAGACGACAGCGCTCGAGACATTAGTGATGATATTTATTTTTTGACAAAGGGGGCCGCTACGGAAGAAGACAACGACGACGAATGCGCGTACAGTTGCGCAAAAGCGTATGCGCAGTTGGCGCCCAGAATATTTTAGCAGTCTTTTTCGAAAAAGTTGTACAAAACATTCTTTTCAAAAAGATCTGTTCTTAGCTTTGCGCCCGGTACCTCTTTGGGTCACGCGTGGGAAAAGGGTAGTTCGAGGGCACGTTACAGTTCCCCGAGCCTACAGGAGTATCTGCCATTGAGCTCGGACCCTTCCTGCACTATCACCAAGATCGGCCCACATGATGATTTGCTTTTATCAACATCTCGGGTCACGTTTTTGTTTTCAGATCCTATCCATAAACAGCTTTGGTGTAAAGCGCCCGTGCTCCGTGTATTAGGGGCACGGTAAGCATACCCTGTAATATCAATCCGCACTGCCCCACCAAGGCGTTCCTCAGAATCAAATCGTGGTTATGGCATGTTAAATTTCCTCCTTGCTTTGGAATCCTTCGAGCACCTGGCATCCTAACCGGTTTCGGCTAGTTTCGTAACCTTCTCGCCGCTTCGATGGAGTTGGTGTCGACCTGTGTACGGACTTAAAGGGGTTCAACAAGGCTGATTCTTGGGCTAGTTAGTAAAGTTTACTCATAATGACAAAGCCTTTAGCGCAATTCAAAAAGTAGGGACGTGACAGAGACGCTAGCGCTGTTCTGTGTCTCTGTCACGTCCCTGTCTTTTTGAATTGCGCTAAAGGCTTTGCCATCATGATTCAAGGGGTTGCAGACTTAAGCGTGATTTCCTCCTATACATCACTATTACTAGTAGTAGTAGTCTGGCGCACTGACGGTGGTCGTCGATTACTGGACGCGCTGCCCGTTCTCGGCATTGCACCGTCATTATAAATGCAAATACGGCCATGCGACACCACAGTGCGGATAAACATCATAAGGTCAACCTTTCGGTTTTGCAATACACCAGTAACCATTAAGGCAAACGATGACCGTTTCAGCGTGCTGACGATAAGGAAAATTCTTGTGCGAAAACCATAAAAAGTGATTGTCAACGTAAGCGAATAGCTTCTGCTGACCGCATGACTTTAACAGGCATTTGAAATACTTTCTAGGTATATACTACTGGCGTCGGTAACAGTGTTTGATGAAGGCGACGTAAATTATCACCATGACAGCGTGATGACAACTGCAACGAATCGTCGTCGATAGAATGTGCTCCGAGTGCTGCTACCTTCGTATATGCGCTGTGCGTTCGACGCCTAATTCTCATCGCAAAGGCAAATTCACCTTCGCAGCACGAAGGTGAATTCACTCGCTGCTGCTGCCGCGCTTCTTCGCTCCAGCGTTTTGACAGGCAGTTTCCGCGGTCGCCGAGTGAGATGTGTTCATGTTTACCTGCGCGCTCGTGAAACCGTGCTTGTTAATTTAGCTTGTAAACGAATGTTTAGAAGTTTATAGTCGGTAAATATTTTATCCTTACTTCGTATAGCTGTCTACTAATTAGCTATCGCAGCCGATGCCTCGCCTTTCGGGTGAAACTGCAACATTTTAATTATCCTGCGAAGGCCAGTATGCAATCCCAAGCAACCTGGCGTGCGATGTCAGCACGGGCACAAGCATTATAAGCATAGGCAATGGATGAGTCTGCGTGAGGATGGAGCTTGGCGTCCACGGGCAATAGTGGGTCGTAGGTAAACAGTAAATAAAAAGGTGGGTAGTCAGCTGTGTCGCGATGGGAAGAGTTGTAGGCGAGGGTCACAAACGTGAGGTTGATGCCCCAGTACCGGTGGTTCTCAGACCCGTATATAAGAAGCATATCTGTGAGGGCACGGTTGAGGCGTTAAGTGGGACCGTTTATCTGTGCATGGTACGCCGTGGTGAACTTGTGATTGGTCGAGAAGGAACGACGAATGTCATCGACTGCCTTAGACAGGAAGCAGCTGTCGCGCTCCGTGCTTAACGGCCGAGGAGATTCGTGGCGCGAGGCGACATTGTGACGAATGAAATCGGCTAAATCTATAGCATAGCTGGTGGTAATTTCTCGTGTCAGAGCGAACACCGTGTGTAGTCAGTAGCGACTGCAACGGATATATGCCCAGTGCTTGACAGGAGATCGAGTCCTACTCTGAAAAGTGGTTCATCAGAGATGCGAAGGAGGCAGTATGGCAGGTATAATGGGCCGCTGGCAGAGCTGATTAGCCGCAACGTACGGTTGCACCGTATGGCAGAGACCAGCCCAAAACGAGTACCGACGGAAGCGATCATTTGTGCGTGATACGCCTCAGTGGCCGACGGTCGGTGCGTCGTGAAGGTGACTCGAAACAGCAGAGCGAAGATGCCCTGGAACAGCACGCGAGAGCTCAGCGCCATAATCACGGCTGTTGCAGCAGTGTAAGGCGTCGTTGTCAAGCACAAACATCATTAGAAAATTAAGGGTCATGGTGTGAAGAGTTGAGACCATTTATAATAGGCTGCAAAGGTGAGTGGCGGCGCTGTTCGGCAGATTTGTGAACGAAACCTGTCATTGAAAGGACAAAGGCTTCAGGTTCACCTTCCAGTGAACCAGGGGGATCAACTTGGTTTCGAGAGAAGCATTCGGCCTTCTGGTGAAGCCGTCCAGATTTGTACAACACATAATATGTGTAATCTTGCAAACATATTTCCCAATGACCAAGAAGTCTATTGAGCTCGTTGAGTGAGAAGAGCCAGCAAAGCGGCATGGTAGTCTGTGATAACAGAAAGTCTCTCATAAAGGTACGCTAGGAATTGTGCGATAGCCCATACGACTCGAGTTCTGTGATCGAGTGATTTTGCTCCGACGGCAAGAAAAGGCGGCTTGCGTAGGCCAGCATGCGGTGTACGCCATGTTGCTGTTGTGCAAGGACAGCGCCTATGCCGTAGGCACCGGCATCGGTGCGAATGTCCGTGCTGGCTGACGGGCCGAAATGTGCTAGAACAGGTGGGTTAGGATGGAAACAAGCGATCAAAAGGCGTCTGCTTATTCACGATCTCTAGTGAAAACTACGTATTTCTTGAGTACTGCAATGACAGGGCGGGATGCGTCCGTGAAGTTCCGGATGAAACGGTGGCAGTACAAGCATCGGCGAAAAACGCTGCGTAAGCCCTTGGCCCACCGCTGAGTAGAGGACTGACTTACCACGCGGGCTATGTCAGGGTCTGGGTGCACGCTTGCAGCGTCAACAAGGGGGCCGAGTACGTACATTTCACAGTACTGAAAGCCGACACTTCGATGAATGAAGCTGAAGACGGGCACGGCGAAAAACTTCAAGCACGGTGGACAGCAATGGTCGTCCACAGCAATTTTTCTAGTATCATGAGCGCATTTCGAATAAATAGAAATATCTGGTACCGTCGAGGCAGTGTATAGCGTCACCAATAAGTGGGAGAGAATACACATCCTTCTTGTTAAGCTGGTCGAGATGGTGGTACCCTACACAAAATACCCTCCTCTTTATCAAGTAAGGCGGTGGAGGCCCAACGACTGCACGAGGGCTCAATTGTGCCTTTGCCAAGCTTTTTAGCAGGTTCCTATTGTCTGACAGAACGCAATGGAGCTGACACATGGCAAGACCGTTGGTTAACAGGACTCGCATCGTCCAACAGAGCCAACGCGGCATGAATATAGATGTATGGCTCTGTGGACTTCTCGGCACGAATTGTGAGTACTTTCTTGGCCACTAGTTGTCGTCCCATAGGTTTTCCAAATAGATCGCGTAATTTCTGGTTGGAGACTTTGAAACATGTCAACTCTTCAACAAGCGTCCAGGGGCCCTATAAGGTAAAACCATTCCAATGTGTTTTCATTCCAATCTTCTGACGTCAAACTTGTGTAACCACCGACGCAAGCATCGAACGGTGACCCCCAGTTTTGCTTGAACAGCCCAATCAAATGCCCTCTTAGTTTATAGGAGGTCACTTTTCTTTCCTTTTAAAACGAATAACATTGCCTACATTTAGTGGTTTTTCATTTGTAATTTGCTTCCAGGAGGTCAGGAGCACAAGTGGAAAGTGTTTCGATGGGGCCGAGCCAGCGCGATGAAAATAGATACCGGATTAACAGCGCGGTGCCGGCGACTGCGATTGGTTCGCTTTCCCGTACTTAGCTTACGGTGGCTGATCGAAAACCGCGGTGGCGTGCAACGGAAGGTTAAGAATTTCGCTAAAACGGATTCTCAGCAAAGAAGAACGTGCCTAAAGTGTCTCGAAAACGCTACACTGCCACGCGGGAAGTTTTATTATACGCAAATAAACCCATGCTCTCCGGCAGATGCGAGTGGCCAGCACCTAAGCGATCGGCGGCAGCCATCTTTTATTCGTGACAGAACGGGGCAGCCTGCGGCTATTCAGAAACAAAATTAAGTTTTGTTCGGCATATTAATGCGTCTTTAACGCGTACGCGCCACTTTGACGTGGTGAGTTTTCGCGGCAGGTGAAGTGAGTGCAGCCCCAAAACTTGTGACCAATAGCCGAGGGCTAATGGCGACAAGGCGTTGAATGAGAAATGGCTATTTTTCTTTTGTTCGGTCCAGTCATGCATAATCAGTGTGTACACGTGATATGAGATTGGAAGCTATCGCGGTTTTCGTAACGTCGCCTGACAGGCAGGCGAAGTGTGGGGGTCCAAAAATATTTTTGACCAATCGCGGAGGGCTGATTTCAGAATTGGAACAGTAAAGTTTGGAATAGGGGCCCTATAACGTAAAACTATTCCAATATGTTTTCATGCCAATGTCCTGAAGTCAAATTTGCGTAACCGCCGACACAAGCATCGGGCAGTCACCCACAGGGTTCTCTGAACAGACCAATCAAACGCTCTCCTCCTTCATAGGAGGTCACTTTTGTTTGCTTGAAAAACGAATAACGTTGCCTACACTGAGCGGCTTGTCTTATCGAATTGGCTCATAAGAGGCGAAAAGCACACTCATGTGGAGAGGGATTCGATGGGGCACTGAAAATCGATAAACCGATTAAGAGGGATGTGCCGGAGTTCGATTGGTCCGCTTTCCCTTACTTTGCTTGCGGTGGCTCGTCCACAATCGCAACAGCATGCAACAGAACCTTAAGAATGAAGCTAAAACAGATCCTCAGTAAAGCAGAGTTGGCAGAACGAGGTCGTAAAAGTACCGAAAGTGCTCGAAAAGTTTGCACGGCCAGGCAAAATGTTTTATTACGCGCAAATAAACACATGCTCTCCGGCAGGTGCGAGAGCCAGTGCCTGAGCTATCGGCGGCAGCAATTTTTATTCCTTTCGGAACGGGGCAGCCTGCGGCTATTCAGAAAAACAGATCAACTTTGTTCGGCATATTAATGCATGTCTCACGCGTACACGTCACTTTGATGTGATGAGTTCTTGCGGTTTTGTGACGTCGCGTGAGAGGTAGGTGAAGTGGTTGAAGCCCGAAAACTTTTGGCCAATAGCCGAGGGCTGATGGCGAAAAGGCGTCGAATCAGAAGTAAATATTTCTCTTCCCTTCAGTCAAATCATGCGTAATCAGCGTGTACACGTCATATCAGATGGGGAGCTATCGCGGTGTTCGTGATGTCGCCTGACAGACCGGTGAAGTGGGAGTGGTTGAAAAAAGTTTTTGACCAATCGCGGAGGGCTGATTCCAGAATTGGAATAGAAAAGTTTGAAATAGTTTTACGTCATAGCGCCCAAGCATTACGTTACAGCGCCCCAGTGCCAGAGTCTCGCAGTGTTCCTCAAAAGGAAATTGACATTGACAAGCATTGTCGTAGGGTCACCCTTGTTATTGTTGCCGGACCGCTCATGCACAGTCAGCCAATTATCGGTGTCCATTGCGCTAATGCCCCTGAATGTGCCGGGATCACCAAGGCGCAAGAGAATGAACGGCGGCGGGTTGGGTGGGGGTTTACACACTGGGTCGCTTTGTTGGTCACAGTGGTCGGAGCAACGTGGCATCCGCTGCGAAGCACCAGTTCTCGGTGTTGTAGCGAGCTGACCCCACACTTCCAGCAAAGATGTTACGGGGAGAAACTATATACAAAGCACATACACACAACGGAAGGTGCACAACATCGCAGCAATGACAGGGCTAGTGCTCGCACACCAAATAGCCACACCGTTGTCGTCGTCGTCATCATCATCGTCTAAGCACCGACCACAGTATCGTCGCCCGTGCCAATATGAAGCGCGGCTTCATATCAACGGCTAAATATTGCATTTTGTATATGCAGTAACAGCGCGCAGAGATAGACTAAGGCTGTTCATAATTGTTGTTCCTCGACTTAGGCATTCGAAGACTTGCTGCTGCGGTCTAAAGTGTTCGTGAAACCGTGAGAGCAACGTTTGAGTAGCTGTCGCTCGCACGGACTGCAGGTCGACTGCGCTGCAGCACACCTTTGGCCACGCCGCCCATCGCACAGAGGGGATACATCTCAGAAAGCCCTCTACAGCTCTTTTAGAGAAGTCTGTGATCACATTCAGGCTGTCCTACCCCCAACGAATGCCTAAAGTACTGTAATATATCACTGCTTCTTTGGTTTGTCGACCAGGACCGGCCAGGAGTGCAGGCCTGCGACGCTACATAAGCGAACGCTCACTGGCAGAAGGCGCCACCTCGGAAAGTAACTGGGCAGTCCAGGACGGCTAATCGAAGAGACCGATGCTATTCAGTCGTACAACGATCAAACGAAGAGTGAGCTTTTTTTTTTTGTTTGGTCGCGTACCTGTATATAGCGGCAAATAGCCCTTATCCCTATCACTTATGATTATCCTATCACTTATGATTTTTCGTCCGCTCACGGTTGGTTGCAGCCAGGCGCGCAGGAATCGAACTATTGGCCACCTCGCCTATTGGAGTCGTAACTAGTTTTGAACACTCAACTAGCCTCGAACCACGCGAAGGTTAACGCTAGACCACAAGCACGCTTGCCAGCGCGCGCTCACTCCTCGCCGCTGCTGGTTAGCCGCCATGGCAGACTTCGCTTAGTGTTGAGCTATCGACAGCGGTTGGAAATGCGCAAGTTGGATGTGGTTCCTATCCGTCGGTCAAGCCGGCGCAGGACAAAGCCGGTCCGCACCGCATAGCACGATCAGAATGGAGCATATACACGCGTACTCAAGCCGTGTGGTGCAGAAAGCAAACGCTGCGCACACACACTGAAGTTGCATGTAGTTGCGGTTTGCTACGTCGGGTAGATACCGCGGCTACACTCGGCTGGCTCAGCGACACTTCGCTGGCTCATTAGCGCCGTGCGGCTCGCTGAAGTCAACCGATTTTAACGCGTCGTAGGTTTTGACGCGTCTGCGTGAACATCGATAATGAACTTCGCGCCGCGGTTATGTTGAGTAGGCGGAATGTTATGGGCACGCCCCACTCCGCCGTAGCCTTCGCAGTGCAATGCATTCAAGAAGGAGCGGAATTAAGCATCCCGAAAGGGATGTCTGATTTCCAATAACTCTGTTTCTGCTGAACGCTTTGAAGTACTTTCTGTACTTCACGGAAAGGTAATTAAGGCCCCTTTAATGCATTCAGTTACTGCTACAAATAAACCTCCATTTAAAGAACTCGAAGAAACCCAATGTTATTTCAATAAATATAGAACTTCGGTAAACAGACAATACCTAAACCTCTCTTCAGTTAAGATTTATTTTTATGAAGAGCAAGACAAGTGAAAACTGCGCCTGAGGTGGTATAGTTAGGTATAGTCAGTAGAAAGAGCAGTCAGTTATAAAGAATAGGCAACGTGACCAACCCAGGTTTCAACTCTGCTGAGACAGAGCGCCTGGTGCCATCTGGTAGAGCGGACGCTGAGCTTGCAATGTTGACAAAGGCCGGACTGAAGCCCGTACTCCAAGTTGACATTTTGTGTGGACATTCCTGCGGGCGCCGTGCGTTCATAGCGCACGTATATAGATTACTGCATTATAACAAAGTCACCTGCCATCTACCTCTTCCTTTCCCTGTCTCTCCCTCGTACCCCGATAAAGATTGGTAGCCAGAGACACGCTCTCGCAGTAGACCTCCCCTCCTTTCTCTTTATAAACCTGCTCCTCCCGCAACGGGCAACGTCGTAGGAGAACGGCCCCGTCTGAAACTGCCATGGTAATGCTTTTCATGTAGAACTACATGGATCGATTTCAAGGTATTTTGAACACAACACGTTTACCCCAATAGATTTCTTTACCCTTCTTTCCTATCCAGGAAATTTGTTAAACAGGGCTGACATTGCGTTCACACCGGTGATTCGATGTGTTCATGTCATTATTCTCTAGGAATATTTGTCGGTGTATTTCGAACGACACTGTTAAACCAAAACTTTCTTAAAATCTGATTTGCTGAGTCTATAGATATGAGTGTACTGAACAATTCTCCATTCACTGCAGATTTCTGAACGAATACTATGAGACGAAGGCGTTCAAAGACCGGAAGCTGACACCCTCTTCGACAGAGCATGAGTACGACACCCGCACGGCCAGCCGCGTCGACCCGTACAACACCGTGAATCGCCTGTCGGTCGACTGGAATGAGATCGTGCACCACTTCAGTGTGCCCGACTGGATGGGTGAGCATTCGAGTTTACGATATGGCAGCGTTAAAGAGCCGGTGACGCAGAAAATCGGGCGTTTTCTGAACCAGCCATAACGAGGCCCTCCATATGACGCAAGGAATTTACTAACTGATTTGATTTCTCAAGGTAAAATACGAGATAAAATCGTAAATTACGACCTACATGAAACCTACAGATGCGATAGTTCTGCGGTTCTAATTTTGCCATACGAGGAAACATAATTCTGTTACGCGAAAACGCAAAGAAACCCCTTCAGAGACACACACCGGCCGCGACGTCCGCCATTTCCGCGCGCCGACGCTGTGGGCGCCTTGTGGGACACGGAGCAGCGCGCCCGGTTTTTTGCAATACCTCCAGCTGGCGCTCGCCTCCACCGCGTCGCGGCCCACGCAAGACGCCGTGTTTCTAGCACAAAGCTCGCTCTCGTGCATAGTGTTCGCTGTCAGCGTTTCACGGTAAACATTACGGTTGCATACGCTCCAGTCACCGGGAAGCGTGAGAAGCAGTCAGGGATCTTTGAATGCTATCGCGTTCCACTCTTTAAGGCGGAGCGTAAGCGTCCTCCAAATTTTACAGCGAAGCTGTATACCTCTACCGTTCAAGGAAATTTTCGTGTCGTAAGCAAAAAACTCCCCATACGTAGGCCGATCCCGGAGGTAGTGAAATACCGGCCCGACCCTCGGCGAAGGTGAAGCAGGCGTTAAGCAGTCCCCGTACGTGGGCTGAACCCGAAGATAGTGCAAAACCGGTCGGACCCGCTGCGGAGGTGAAGCAGGCGTTAAGCACTCCCCATACGTGGGCCGATGCCGAAGATAGTGCAATGCTATTTGTGAGACTATGGCTATTTGTGAGGCAAATATTTTCCTAAAACGGTTTAAATGGGTTAAAACGGACGTAGATAACGAGACGAACAAGAGCGAAAAAAAAATGGTTCTCGTCCTCGTCTTTCGCAAAAGAACAAAAATACTAGCTGTCATCACAATAAGACCAACGATGGAGATATCGCATGCTCTGACCGTGTGCTATATAGAACAGACCGATCTATAACCCAACATCTACCGCTTTGGGATGCTTGGCAAGTCCAACGCCGGTTACTCTACCAATCGCCTATTGCGACTGTATGGTATGCTGGTATTGCTAAGCACAATAATTTTATTCGTACGCAGAAACATCGTCAAACAATCGAAGTATCGCGCAATAATTCAGCAGATAACAATCTGAATGCTTGTACAGCCAACGGCACAACTTCTTCACCACCAGACCGGGACCCACGTTGTTAGGATCCTCATGTTTTGCAACTACTCATTGCTGCTAAAAGAAAGCTTAGAATTAAAGCAATAATGCTGCAGTAAGGTCACATTAGCGAAACGAATTCTCAGAAATACACAACTTGCCTCGGAGGCTAATTGTAGGCTCAAACACGCGACCAAACATCGCGCTGGATGCTGCGTCCGCGTAAACGCCAGCAGCAACTGCGTCCATGCGTAGTTAAACACTTCAATACGTCTCATAGAACTGTTAGAAGCTACAACTTTGTTAGAACATAGAAACTACTAAAACGCGAGGCGTCCTCTGCGTTTGCGTGGTCTCGTTGAAGAATTTACCGATCCGACTTCGTAAAGTCGCGCCACGCTTTGAAGATTGTTAATTGTTAATTACTCCTTAATTATTCAAACGAGAGAATATGCACCAAGTGTCTTCCTTTTACCTAAACTTTCTTTGAATATAATGCGCAGTGTCTCAGAATAACATCATGCAATTCCTACACATATTTCGACAGTTCCGCATAATGACTGATGACTCAAGGGCGTTGGTGGTGTGCCTGTGTTACTCGTCCTTTTCCGCAATTTTCGCGAAGCGTGTCCGCTTTTCCTTAGTGCCACAACTGCCACCGTTTGCGTGCTTGACTCGTCGGGTGTCGTCGCTCTCAAATGGCAGAGATCGAGAAACTGATGATGGAGTCGAACGAAACGTTCCCTCGCCCGAGCGACCTCTTGGACGCCGGAGAGGCGCTCATCATCCTCCAGAAGACGTACCATCTCAACCTCACCGACATGACCAATGGAGTCATCATGGGACACAAGGCGATGGCGCAGTTGACAGGTACGCGTGCCATATATTAGCCTCTTGGCATCGCTAACTAGTTTCTGCGTTCCAATTGAGGTGGATGAGATCGTTTTCCCTCACGGTGTTCTTCAGTATAGGTCAATCATTTTTCAGTTATGAAATGTTGTCGTTGAGTTACAAAACCCCTAATTGGAGATGTGCCCGAGCTAACAGAGTTCTACTATACAGGATATGTTTTTGGAACTTTTGTGTACATTGAATTTTGAATTGTTTTGACAGCACAGTTTAGATTCCTTTTGTGTCCCATTGGAGAGAGGACATGCATAGCAAATGAGCCTGATTAGCTATGCTTCATGGAATAATTATACGCAAGATATAAAGAAAGTAAGACAATTCAGGAGGGGATTAGGAACCAGAGTACGCAATACTCAATGTTCCATCGCTTCATCATAGGCAGTCAAGCCGAGCCATTAGCTTCAAACTAAGCAGCATCTCTCTGATATTATTTTTCTGTTGACGAGAACATACTTTTCCAGCGAATATCTAAAGATTGCGCTTTCTTACAGCATGTTGTCTTAAAGGGGAAGGATGTGGAGATGTGAGGCCGATGCAAAACACCAAATAAAATGAGTGGGTAGTATCAATGCAAGTTGACGCGATAAACATGCTTCAACAGCGTACCCGCAGGTTCCGTTTACCAAAGCGTTGCCTTCCCCTTTTCACCCCCGATGCGCAGCAAGAGACTGTGTGTACTTCGGCCAGCTGCTGCACAGCAAGTATGACTTCGAGGACGCCATCAAGTGGTTCGAAGAGGCACTCGCAAGGCTGAGCCTCGAGAAGCAGCCCTCAATCTCGCCAAAGACGGTGCATGATTACCTCGCCAGTAGTGTCGAGAAGGTAGGCCCCGCTCAACACGTGACTGTGCTCTCATTCTCAAGAGACGCCATACCTCGTGAAGGAACCTGTAGCAAAATTAAGCAATTTCAAATTTAGGGATAAACACAAACCAAATATGCAATGTTGGAACACGCTACAACGTGCAGTTGAAGTCGATAACATGCAAAGTGTTCGTGAGCGAGTTGGCGTTGAGAATTGGGCGCGTTTCATCAGAGGCGCAGCGTTTCAAGGACTGCGTCTCAAAACATTAGCTGTCAAGAGAGCAAAAATATGCGAGAACATACCGCTTATCACGAGTACCTCTACAATCGGTAGCACTGGTACCACCGCTAGCAGGTCTATTTTCGGGTCTATTTTGCCCGTGAAGTTTCCGGGATCGGCGCACGAAAGAGACTAGAAACGCGCTCAACAGAACAGAAAAGGTAGTTCGCCAAGAAAAGCTTTGTTTTTTAAAGATGGCGCCGTTTCCCATGAGTCTGCTGTCATAGATAAAGCATTTATTATTTGCTCGTGAAGGACAGTGCAACCAGAAGGACACCCATGATATCGTTTTACTTTCATTGTTCGTTCCGTTCTATTAATTTTTGTTTTGTAGAAATACGTTCGACTTGGTCGGTGCAAGCTGTATAGAACGAAATTAAGATGTTCCACTTATTTAAAATTATGTGTATGATGTTAAAAGTGACACGCAGTAACAGTAGCAAAAAATTCCGCCAAGAGTCAATGTTTAAGGGCATCCATAACACACAGAGTGAACCATTTCTAGAAATGTTTTTCACTTAGTGCAACCAATGTGGTACGAGAAGCTTCAATGCAAGAGAAAGTGGGGAATGTGTAAACATTTGGGAAATATTGAGATGCATTTTGAGCCACCGACACCGTTTCTGGCAGGGTTGTGGACGCTTTTGTTAACTTTGGAGCATTGATGTAATCACCACGCAACGGGCAAGTCACATACTTTCATATTTATCTTATTACGTCGGGTTCTGCTACGTCGCAACTGATCCTTATCACGCGTTAGAGAGTGCTACGAACCTTATGACTGGATTCGTTTGTTCACATTGCCTTGTTCTCCCTTGAGACCTTATTGCGCATATGCATTTGTTTAAGACTGGAAAATGTCTACCACATTTGTTTAAGGGGACCCTGTACCACCTCTTGGGCTTGATAAAATACCGTACTCCGCGGGTATGGTACGCTGCTGTGAGCATCTCAGCCAAGTTTTGTTGTCGTACTCGGTGCCTGGAGCTCGCAAGCGGATCGCGAAGTCACCTTTCTCTCAAGCGCTCTCTTTTCAACAGAGAGTCCTGTCCTCACTCTCTTGTAGACGAACTATTTCGTCATCGGACGCACTATTTCGTCATGCCCTTAGACGGCTGCTATCCACCGATAGCTGACGTCAAGCTGCGGACGGCTACATGGCGTAGATACCGCGGCCGCCGCGGGGTGCCGCCACCAGTCCACTGGCTAAGCGCACTGCGGCTTGGTCAGAACAAGCGTTTGGCCATAGCCTCCTATATTTTTTATATAGGAGGCTATGGTTTGGCGTAAGTTTAGCGCGTCGTGGGCACCAAAGGCGGAAGTCGTGGCGTCTACGTTAGCATCCAAAATGAATTTTCAACAGCGCGCCACGGTGACATTTAGAAGGCGGAGCGTTGTGGACATGCATGCCCCACTACGACGTAGCCTTCGCAGTGCAAGGCATTGAAGAAGGAAAGGGAGCACAGCGGAGGCCGTGTTCGATTGTCAACAATTGCGCATCTGCTGAACGCGTTAAAGTATTTTTGCGGCAAAGGATTTCTGAAAAAGGCCATTCTCACTTCAAATGTCTTTCTCTACGTCGATAAAAAGTTGTTCAGGGCCCCTTCAATGCCGTACGAATCTTACAAATAAATAAATAAATAAACGTTTATTATCTTAGATGATGCGTGACGCGTGTGTCTGATAAAAAAGTTCGCTTGACATGTTTTTCTACTATCCGTAGCCGCTTGTCTAGATAATGCGAGTTGTAGCTAGGCTTTCGTGGCATGGTGTTTCAACTCTGATTACCTTGTTAAACTGCTGTAGCAAACATGTTTCACGGTTCTGTCACAGGGATAGCCTATTGGCCAGCCCTAGCTGTGTTCATTTAGATCGCATTTGATTCAACTAACCTTTCATCACCTCCGCAACACTGAAACAGAGCCTGAAATTTCGGGTTTTACGGGCCAAAACCAGGCTTCGATTATGATGCACGCCGTATTGGGGGACTCCGGATTAATTTCGACCACCTGGTCATACTTAACGTGCCCCCAAGGTACGAGATACGAGCGCTTTTTCATTTTGCTGCCATCGAAGTGCTGGCGCCGCGGCCGGGATTCGATCCAGCGACCTCTTTCTTAACAGGGCAACACCAAGCCGCTAAGCCACCACTGCGGGTGAAGCAGATCTCTACTTGGATGACAAAGCAACACGCCTCATTTAATAAGTTTCTGATTTCATGAGTGTAATATGAAACAGAGGGAAACATTTCATGCAAAACCAAACAGCAAGACTGTTAATTCCCGATGAGTTATCACTTTAATTAAATGTTTATGGTCTAAATATTTTTTTACCGCTTATTCTATCAGGTCGTTTAAGATTTTTGTGCAAGTAGAGTTAAGGGAAGCCAACCACTGGGCATAAAGGTAACGCAGGAAGATATACAAAAGAAACCCGAAAGAGTAAAAGAGGACGCAAGCCGGGCGTTGTGCTTTGCATTCGCTAAGGTCCCTCTGGGTACCCAAACGCCGTTTGCGTAAGCAAAATCTAAAACTCCTTATTCTAATATGTAAACACCTAGCCACATTTTTCTCCGCCATGACTAGCATTCTCATTTTTTTAATTGCTTCCGCCTCCGAGCATGTGAGAGCTAACCAACAGCACGATGAACTTTCTTCTGTTCAGGTCACGTGTTATAACAAAGAAATGGTCGCGGTTATTCACGAATTAAGAAGGTAGTCAACGTATCTCGATCCCGGCGGTTTCCTTGTTTGCAACTGACTAGACAGAATACGTCGCCGTCACTTAAAGCACCAGCACATGCGCGATTAAGACTAAACTTTATTTAGGTCACTCACCCCAGACCTTCGTATATTTTTTTTCAGCACGAAGTCCCATACGAAATTACCTCCACTAAGGAGGTCTGTATGCGGTCAAATTACTTCTTGCCTTTTCCGTGCATGCAAACGAAATGTATACTGCATTGCTGTACAAAAGTCGTTCAGAATCGCATGAAAAATCTGCGCAATGTGTATATGAAATGAATTGAAGGCCACGCGGAAACGTTTCAGTGGCTAGGTCTCGTTCGTTGACGCGTAAAACGGCTCGCAGCGTAATTATTTAAACCCTTCCATGAGTCTGACATGTTCCCTCTTGTCCCGCTGAAGCAACAACAGCTTCCTCAGGAAGAAGAGCTGTCCAGCATGGGTAAGTGGCACCACTTCAGTATCGTTTGATCGTTTGAAAAGGAGCAATTGCAACACTTCTCGCTGGCGGAGATTTAGTCGTCCGAAAGGCGTTCGATCCGTAACTGAATGAGATTAAATTGGCGTACACAGTCGTATAGTTATTAAACTCTCCACCAGTAGCAAACTTATCTTTAATGTAACTTTCCTCATTATATATATATATATATATATATATATATATACTATAGAAGAGAGAGAGGGAGAGAATAGCTTACAGATGTTTCTATCTGAATCCGATATTAAAGAAACAGAACAAAAATAAAGAATTCGGAACAGATTCCTATTTATATTACAAAAATCTGTCTATTAAAGACTCTACGGGCTCAGAATGTGAATAAGGGCACAGGCGTACTCGTTCAGGGAAGCGAAAGAAATTTGCTTTTCAATATTAACGCTGCAGGCTAACACCAACTTACCACCATAAAACGGTAACTCCTCAGATATTAATGCTTTTGTCGGCGCTCTTCCGAAGAGGCTCTTATCGCCTCCATACGTCCTCCCCCCACCCCCACTTCGTCTCCCACTTGCATTACAAAGAGGCCAAACATATCTATGCGCACGGTAGTTTCTATCATCGAAAAGTCGCCTGCACGTGACGCAGGGTGAAATGTACTCATGAAAAGTCTCGAACAACTCAACTCTGCATTCTTAACTGTGTTAACGCCCTCTGTGTATATTAGCTCCGATCTCCATTGTGTTTTTTACACAGAATGAATGAAACATACTATAAAATCGTGCACAGTAAAAAAAAAATTTACTGCAGCAACTCTAGTTGAGCGTTACGTAATGCGAGAGAGAGAAAGATCGAGAGAGAGAGAGACGGATGCATAGAAAGGCAGGGAGGTTAACCAGAGGTAGTTCCAGTTGGCTATCCTGCACGGGGGGGAAGGGTTAAGTGGCATAAAACGAGAAAGAGAGTGGAAGGGGGAGATACAGAGAAAGAGACACGAGCACGAACAAACCGCGTACACTATAGAGCCGTAGGAGGCGGCGTTCTTAAAGTCTATCGTAAGCGCTGTAGACCGCAGGACCTTAAATAACGCGAGTAAGGCCGTAAGCGCGGATGGTCTGTGGGATCTCTGACCTAAAGATTTTAGTTCTGATAGTGGACGATTGCCCAACTGGTCCAGTACTCTGCACATCACTTGTCTCTGGGCACTATATGGCAGGCAGACACAGATAATGGGTGCGAGCGTCTCATCGCTGTTGCATGTGTCGCAAGAGGGGCTGTTGGCCATTCCAATAAGGAAGGCATACGAGTTCGTAAATGCAACGCCTAGACACTGACGATACAGGATATGTAATATGCACAGCACCAGAAACATCTGAAACGAATCACAGCGGTCTTATACTTTGGTGTTAAAGGTGCGTACGACAATGTGGATCATCATGAAATTCTGGACGCCTTAGAAGCTGTAGTGATTGGTGGACATGCCTTTCGCTGGACACGCAGCCATTTGAATGGAAGATCATTATTTTGACTGAAGACGGGCCAACACCGTCTAGGTATAGAAGTCGTGGTGTACCGTAACGCGAAGCATCGTTGTTTGGCAGTAGAGAAGGGCACTCACGAAAGTCTGGTAACGCCTATTGGCGATTGCAGTGTCTGTAAATAAAAAAAAAGTAATTAAAATATTCTGAAACTAAACATAAGGTGCAGTTTCGGAAGCTTAAAAGTTTATACGCCATTTCATTGTTAGAGATGATGATTTGATACAATTTTTCAATTTCACATTGTTATAGTATGTTCAATTAAATATACGCATATTGCTCAGATATTCAAGCGCGATACCTGGACCGCGTGGCTGCTGACGCTCATTGCGCCACCGGTGAACGCTGGGTAATCGCTGGGCGGCCAAATGCAGTCTCTCTTTTTTATCGTATACCATAATGCATCCGTTCGATGTCCTCGTCGCCCATAGATGGCGCGAAACGCACCAGCAGCCATGCGCCCCGAGTATTGCATTTAATTCTCCGAGCAGAGCACATCAGTTGAGATACTCAACGTGCATCGGTTCATTTATTGTGGTTTCGACCGTGTCCTCAACGGCGACATCACTCGTTGTTAGACTGAAGGCACCGGTTAGGACGAAGCAAGCCCAATACGCATACCGGCTGAAGTCAGTATGCGCACTTCTAGAAAAACGTAGGGACGGTAGGCCTACCATGCGAGAGTGCACGCGTCGAGCCATAAGTTATTGCACGTTGCCATAGAGAAACATATTGGTAAATTGCGGGCGCTCCCGTAGGGTCTTGCGGCCGAGCTATTGCACAGCCGCCAGCACGCCGCACGGCTGGTCAGACCGCTGAATTTGTCTTGCGAGAATTTAGACGCGTGGTCTAGCTCTGTTTTGGTTTCGCTTTCGATAGCTGTGCTTTCGATTCTGTTTTACCTTTGGCTGCAAGAATGTTCGGTACGTCGTCTCTAGTGGACCGCAAGGGTTCTAGTATTTCATTTTCAAGCATACCGAAAAAATCAACGTCATAAACACGCGTATCGCAAACGTTTTACTGGAAAAGCCTCCAAGCTTCTCGAACAACCAGCAAGGCTCAATGAGATCATGTAGACTGGAAAGATAATGCGGTCAGAGCTCTCTTTAGTGCAATTCTTCTGCCTTTTCTGAGCCGTTTTTCTCAGTTACACAATAGCAAGCAGTGGTTCCATAGAGAAAAGTTTATTTTCCTTCATGTTTACATAGGCGATTGGACAGAAAAGATACTGCATTACATACTTGATAAAGCCACAAACTACGAGAAGAACGTTTTAACCACGACAAGCAACGCGTCAAGTAAAAGTGGCATTGCGAACCGGGCCACGGGGCCTGCATTTCCCGTGAGGTAAACATGCTTCACAACACGGTCCCAAATGCGCATAACACTGCTCGAGCAGCGCCAAATGAAAAGTTTGTGTGATAGTGCGTGTAAGGACATAAATCCTGTGCTTTAAACCAAGGGCCTTGTCAGTGACTTTTGGAAAGTTAAGCGTTAGAAGTATTGCAAATGCTCACCCGGAAAAGATGGGTGCAAGAACAAACGGGTGGCTGCACGGTAGACGGCTCCCACGGCTGAGGTTCTATGCTACACGTGATAAATACGCTCATCTAGCATAACAAATCACCTTACCGCAAGAGTGAGGCGACGCGTGGAAAAGCGCTGTCGAATGGGCGTAACCATCGGCGCATGTCCGGCGCATGCATCGACGTCTCTATGGAAACTGGATGCGCGGACGTAAACTCCTAGACGTGTGATAAGCTGTCTACCTTTGAGATAAAGTGCAAGTGCTAATCGCTACGCCGCCTGGCGGGTGGTCAGACTCTTACTTCCTTGGCTGCGCAACGGTTCGAGTGTCCGCTCTTTATGCAGGGATGTTTCTCTATGACATTGCTTCGTCGTCGCCCTACCGTGCCCTACAGCTCTGCGCTGCAAATACAGTTTCAAGTCACCGCTCGAGACGCTGCGTTATACTGCGCTGCCTCTGGGATCGGCCCACGATAACGATCAAATACCCGGCAGGAGAAAAACCGGTCTACATTCTTCAAGAATGGTTCGCCATTTAAGATAAAGAAACAGCACATTTGCAAAAAAAGAACCCGTACACATCGATTTCTACCTTTTTGGCGCCACTTTAGCGCAGCGATTCTGACACGGTGCGCTAATTTAGCTGCACAGCGCAGGGCAGAACACTCCTTCAATTGACATTCCGCATCCATACCTGTCAGTTAAATATAGCAGCCTCTAATAGAACCCATCGCGTCGATAACCATCCTCGCTGATTTCTTTTGTAAAGATTGGTTGCGCTTTGTAGACGATCACAAGGAAGAAGACAGGACTGGCGCAAACCCGACATGACCGCTGATGCTTGGCATGATGAAGGGAGAACACTAAAGGAAGAGCCCGAGTAGAAGAAATGTAGTTTAGCAGAATGCGTTTCCGCTAAACTACATTTGCGAACTACATTTGCGAACTAAATGCGAACTAAATTACTTCTACATCGGGCTCTTCCTTTAGTGTTCTCCCTTCATCATGCCAAGCATCAGCGGTCATGTCGGGTTTGCGCCTGTCCTGTCTTCTTCCTTGTGATCGTCTACAAAGCGCAACCAATCTTTACAAATACAATGAACCAACTTGCCCAACAACGCATTCGCTGATTTCTGTGCCATAATCCCGTTGTCACGCGCAGCGCCTAACCGAAGATCGCTTGTATGAGCAACGGTACTTTTTCAAGCGGCACGTCATCCCTGCAGCCTAGATGACTGGTGGCGCAAACGCCGGGAGAATGCGCTATGGAATTTACGGTAGATGTTATTCTCAATTTCGTCTTATTTAAAAAGAAAAGGAAAATAAGCAATAGAATGATGACAACTTCAGTGTCGCCCTGCTTCAAAGAGGAGGCTCATACAATATCCGCCCTATTCATAGTGTCACTCATTCACAAATCCACTCATTAATTTATTCACAGCAGTGAGTGCGGCGCATCAAGTGTAGAAATATTTCTCATTCGTGTACTAAGATATGACTTCGAAGGCTCTCAGGTCACGATGCTACGTAGCTGAACGAACATGGAGGAAGAGTGATAGAAGTTATCACATAGGAGAGTTACGAAAATAACAATGTATGTCGTATGCACAAGCCAGAACATGCGGTTTAGAACACATGAAATAGAGATGTCAGCCCTATTATAAAGCACTGGGCAAGCAGGCTAACCTTCTAAAAATTTTGTGGGGCTATGAAAAACCATCGAAATTGTGTAACAAAATGCTCCTAACTAACATATGCCCCCTACAGGCAATACTAAACTACGGAAAATAATTCTGGTTCCCAACAGATTGACTATAGTAGAATGAAGTGCAAAGTAAGAAACAGCGATTTACCAAGTGACTATGTGAAAGAAAAAATAAGAAGCACGGTAAATCGCGAAAAGAAAACCGAACATGAGTGTTACGCGGTCTCGATAAATTGTCTGGTTGTGCTTTGAACTTATTCCGTTCCTGTTGCTTCGGTTGCGGCGCCCATGCATTTGCGCAATTAACAACCTCATGCTGCAGACCTGCCGAAGGAGCCCAGCGTTGAAATGCCGTTCGCCGAAGGATACCTGGAGGCGTTCAACGATCTCTGCCGCGGAGAAAAACTCCGGGTGAGTCGGTTAAAAACTTTCTTGTTGCGTGCGTATTTTTCTTTTTTTCGTGGTTTCCGTGCTATTGCGTTTTCTGTGTCTTTCTTTCAGTGTGATCAGCAATGTGTCACTGCCTCCGTGAACTCACTCCGGCCGGAACTGCATAATCAATTCGCGAAGTAAACATAATTACAGAATTCGTGCCAGCCAATAAGAATGGCTATAATTATCCATGACTACCCGCACAAGCATAATCCTAAAAGTGCAGTGCTTACCTTTCTACCAACATGCAAGTCCAGAGGAAAGCTAGACAGAATGGGAGGAGGGGCAGACAATGGGTGGAACCGACGCAGTAGCGAAACGAGTGAATAACAGCCTCACCACTTTTCCCTGGCAGTTCCCATAGAAGGAGTGGGCGGGGGGGGGGGGGGGGGGGGGCGTGAAGGAAGGGGCAAGGGGGTATGTAACGTCAGAAGGCAAGGTAACTCAACTACTATAGACACGACAGCGGCTGCAGACAAACTCCCTAAATTAAAGTTCAAAGCGCGGTACGGAACGCCTCTGCTAGTTCTGAAAAATAAACAGCTTGCAAATATGTCAAGCCGACAACTTGCGCTCGGCATGCAGAAGCAGAGCAGTATCAATTAAATGGCACCGTAGGGTCCAGGCGACACTACGGAAGCGGTCGCACGTCAAGTCAAGATTCCTGCGTCCGCCGCGGTACCTCTGCGGCCATGGTGTTGCTCGAGGTGGCGGATTTAATCACGACCGCGGCAGTACCATTTCTCGAGGGGGGCAAAATAAGAAAACACTCGTGCACTTAGATTTAGGGACACGTTAAAGAACACCACGGTATCGAAATTTATCCAGAGCCCGCCACCACCGCGTGCCTCATAAGAGATCGTGATTTTGGAAAGTACAGCTCCATAATTCAATTAAAGTTTAATGCTTCTGCCACGACGCGGTCAGCCATGTGAAGCAATGACAATGCTCAACCCTCTCAGAAGTTATGAAGTATGGCCCACAACAACGCCTCAATCAAACATCTCTCACTCTGTGTTGTTTGTACTGCGCAGACAAACAGCAGTGGTGCACACAAGGTAACGCTTAACATCATCTAACCACGCGCGTGTTGGATTAAACGTGGAAGAAATTAAGCATTCGCCGTGAACATCAGCGCTAATTATCGTCAATCAGAACAAACAGCACATAAAGTTTCGCTTACCTTGATTTTCAAAGTGCGTGAGATCCGCATAATTGTTTTCATGGTTTCCTCAGCATTCATCTTTGTTGCGTCTTTCTTTCAGTGTGATCATCCCCGTGTCTTTTCCCCATTGAACGCACTCCGACCGGAGTTGTGTCATCAATCCGCAAAGTAAAACGACATGAAACAATTCCCACCAGCGAATAAGGAAGGCTGGAAAAGATTTCTTCGGAATAAACGCACTTTAGCAAGCGGCAGTGTGTTATGCACACGCAAATGACGATACTAGAAACGTAGAGAAAAGAACTAGGGATGGCAATTGCTCAAAATACGGGAGTGCACTTTCAAAAATGTTTGGTCGGACCTGTACAATGGTAGCAAATGTTTCTCATTAGCGTTTCCGGTTGTCCGTAACGTTTTTAATGGCAACTGCAGTGGTGCAGAGTTCGAGGCAAATTCTATTCTTTCAAAGCACCTATGTCGGCGACAGTCTCTTATACAACTACTCAAATGCAGAGCTTAAATACAGTAATGTATGCGAATACAAATCTGTGCTTCTGGATGCCGTCTGTGTCAACGCTTCGTGGTTTTTAGGATACATTCAATGGTGGGGAATAAATTATAGCCACTCCCCAGTGTGAGCAGATAGCCCTTCTCGGTGTAGTGAGAGTGCCAGGACCTTGCGCCGGCCTCGGTTAACAGCATGCATATGAGGCTATGCCGCAGTTGTATAAGCATACAAACACCGGTGCGCATGCCCTCTTGAGGGCACCTCTCGAGCAACTCCGAGCACTCCTGCTCAATCACTAAATGTTGGTGTTGCTGAAACTGAAAACAAGATTTTGACTGTCTAGCGCTCTCCGTTCACCATACCTTTCCTTCATTAGTTTCGCTGAGTAACCTTCCTAGCGATAATGAAGATCAAGCAATTAATGTGGCTAACTTTTAGTGATTATCAGCGACAGCTGAACAAAGGAAACCTTAGCCGCGTAGCCAACGTTCCAATAAATTGCTGCTCAAACGAACACAACTGTCGTTGTGTAGCCGCTGGTTGTGCGCCGATGTGTTCATCGCTAGGCTGGAGTTAGTAAAGTTAAGCCGAGCCCAACAATACGTACTTCGTCTCCATTACTAATGTGAGCCTTCCGTCTCCTTTCGGCTTTTACTAATGTTTTTGAGCGAATACGCAATAACGTGTTGTAAATAACTTTACCAGGAATGGGAGACAACGATAGTGGACAAAGCCACGCAAAATATTCTTCTCAATTTACTGCAGCCAACTATGCTAAAGCCTACTATAGTTATTGAGAGCCGAGGGATAGAATTAGGGTCCGTTCATTGTAGAGGGAGAGGGAGAAATACCATATATTATTGCCAAACAAACAAAGGCTCCAGTCTTGGTTTCCTGCTGGACTTATGTCTCTGGGCCCAGCACACTATTTATGCGCTGCACCAGGAGTGGCCATCAAAGTCCGTTCACTGTCGCGCGAAAAAAAAAAAAAAAAGCGCAACAGACGACGAGCATACGACCACACATGTCGAGTGTTGTTCTGTGTCTTATGTAGCAGATGCATGTTATAGGCTTAGACGAGGCAGACTTGACCTTGTCCTTACAAAGGTCGTTTGAGAAATGTCTTTGCCTTTCTGATTACATTTCGTGGCCTTTACTAGAGTTTCTGTTGGCATGCAAATGATTACCATGTGTAAATTTTAAAAAAGGTGTCTTCTTGTATGCTATCGAACCATGATAAGCAAAATTCCACAGCCTACTTACAGCCAGAGCCCATCGATCACTAACTGCTTGCGTTCCATGAATGCATGCAACAGAGCTTGTACTGATTGTGTATTGTATGCACATCACCCCGACCCTGTGCGCAGAATGCTACAGAAGAGAAGGACCTGCGCTGTTACCTGAGCATTCCGCACCCGTACTACCGAATAGGCCCGGTCAAAATGGAGGTCATGAGCCTAGAACCCTACATCGTCCAATTCTACGACGTCATCTCGCCCAAGGAGATACAAGCAATTCGCAGGATTGGGGACCCCATGGTGAGTCACATTGTGATGTTCCGTTGAGATAGCGTATCGCTTGCAGACGGTTAAATTTGTCGTTTTCTCAATAAAGACCAGCGGAGGCAACATTCTTGCCACTAGGCGGCCTCACCATGCCATGCCACCGACCCTCTGTTCGCTTCTTTACTGAAAGAAACTTTATCACTGAAGTGCCACGCAAATAGTTTTATCGGTACAAGCAGAAGAGAAAACTTCTACTCCTGCACTCGCATCATTGTCAGTCTCTATCGAAAGTCGCCAGTTGCTCATGCTTGCTTCGCCAATGTGTAAGCCTAACCTGTCCATGTATTGTTTTCCGCAGTGTTCCTGAATCCTAAAGAAAGGGTACGCTCCAACGTTCTTCACCGAGGCTAATACTTCGTCCCTGCTACCCTTGATAGAAAGGATTAGAAAGCGCAGCAGGTGATCCTGCTGTTATATCAGTGATGCGAGCAGGCATATAAGTAGTCCTACTAGCCGCTTGCTTTTGTGGTTCACGGAAATTAATATTCCTCGCGACGGCTTCAGCCGTTCAACTCAAGCGCATGATTCAAGTAAACTCGCAAACCAAAGGTACGGGTTGTATCCTGTCATTTTCAAACTAGCAGAAGCAAGCAGAACGTGTACTCAAGCATGACTCCGGCAATATTCGTAAGTGAACGTTAAGCAAACAATTTCCCAGATTGCCATTCCTTAGCAAATGAAAATATCAGCTCCCTGTTGCTGGTCTGTACTAAATAGATCCGTCTTCCAGTTTTCATAATCCAACCAATTCTGACAGACACTTATGATCTCAGCCCATTCGCAATTTACCGCGATAGCATTAGTGGCCAGTGTCACAGATAATCCGATGTCGGGGTCCGGCGTCGGACATCCTGTGAGCAAAAGTTGCCGTAGCTATTCTATATGCCACTAACATTCTTCTGTCGTTATAGTTGCTCATACATCGTCTTATATTCTTTACAAAGTCATTCCTCGGAATTCTAAAAATGATAGCCAATAACAAATGTCATGACACAAACCACCGACAGCGTATGCCTTCCATGTCAAATCTTCGCAGACTGAAATAATAAAAATGTGAAAAAATAAGGTCGTCCAATGCAAGTCTCCATTTCTAGCAGAAAGCTCGCCTTCGTGGATAGTGTTCGCCGTCACCTTTTCCCGGTAAACATCACGTTTACATAAGCTTCAGTTGCCGCGAAGCATGAGAAGCAGTCAGGGACCTTTCAATGCTATTGCGTTCCACGGTTAAAGGCGAAGCTTAAGCGTCCTGGAATTTTATGCACAATCGTAACTGCCCAGCTCGTGAAATCAGCTCGTGAAAGAGGAAGGCGCCTGGAGGTGAAGCCATTCGTGTGCCGTGGAAAGTACGAAGGAGCGAGCTGAGCGTGCGGCAAAGTAGCTGTACCTAGAGGAATGTCTAGGTAGCGTAGATTGAAGTGGGGATGCAGAAAGAAGGCGAAGCTTCGCGGAAGCTGGCGGAGGCGCGCTGGGTTTACCTCCTCTGGCAGTTGCTACAGATTTTCTTTGCGATACATACATACCGGGCCAGTTTCCTGATAACATCGTCCTCGCACGCCGTACTCTGTACGTGCGAGGGACAGCGTGCGACGGTGAGCCGACGATGGCAGCTCAATCTCTCGTGTGCAAGGGGATGAAGCGTGCCGTTATCTGCCGCGCTTGTGACAATGGAGGAGGGGAAGGAATGAGAGCTTTGTACTTCGGCCGCGCGCGGTCGCGCGGGCTTTATATTGAAAGCGATTTGCTCTTGGGGGCCCAGTCTAGGTGTGCCGACGGCTCGTAGCTTTGCCGTTGTCACCGCTCAGTTTGCGTGGAAGCAATAGATAGCACGCAGGTCATTTCGGTCCCTGCTAGTGCCGCGATTCCTCAAGCCAGCTGTTTGTCAGCGAGTGTCCGGGATCATGGAGTGTGAAGAGTGAAGGCACCGTGCTAGGCAATTCGGATAGCAAGCGAATCTTTACAACGGGGCCTTGTACTCCATTGGCTGCTGCGTATGGTGAGGCCGTCCGAGCCCTGTCTTGAATACGATCTGCGATGCGGGCAGTGTAGGCACCTGGGCGCACCGAGGGCCGATAGCGTCGTGTACGCTTAGCAGCCGTACGCTTGCCCATCACCCGCGTTCACGAAGTTAAAAGTCACTAACTTTTTCAAACACATTAATCGGTTTCGGTTGCATAACCTGGTGATCACTGGTGCTGGAAGATGAACGAAACTTCTAATGAATTGCGGGTCTGCTTGCATCATCTGTAAACAGGTACAGGCCGTTTGCGCACGATAGCGATTTAGTAAACAGGTCATAGCTGCCTTCTTCAAGTAGGCCTCCTCGGCTCTTTCCCATTCCATCGGACCCTAGTTGATCTCTGTGTGTTTGTGGGGCGAGCACAGACGCCGCAGAACAATGGTGGCAGCCCCTTTTTGAAGGCATCCGTTGTGTCCGGTTAAATTAAAAACACAGACGCCCGAAGGTTAAGGGAAACTGACCTTTGTGTTTGCGAAGGCGTTCTCAACATCGGTGTCACCGGCGTCCAACGAGAAGCCTATGGCAAGCTCACGAAGCCAGCGATCGGCGAACGGTCACGTCCTCGGCGTCGTGTTATTCTGAAGGCTGCCGTCCACCGCGCCAGCTTCACGCGTCGTCACCCACGTAGATGGCACCTCGCTTACCGGCGGTCAGTCTTTTCAGAACGTATCCTAAATGACGGTCCAGTGAATTGGGATCGCCGATATCTTTGAGGAACGTTTCCCTACGCAGGCCCGCACACTGGCACGCGCTACGAAAACAGAAACGCGCGCGCACAGCTTCCTTCGGGGCACGAAGTAATGAGCACGCCTGTAAAAATCGCCGGCGAACTGGAACGCCTGATGCCAGGCTCTTCTTTAAGCGCTGTTAACTCCTTCGAGAAACTACCAGTGAGTAGAAATAACTGGGAATACAGCGATAACGTATAACGTGGTTTTCAAATATTATGGCAGCTGATGTCAACGCTAGAGTTGCACTGTACTTCAGAGCCATTGTAGATGCATGACCACTTTCTACGTTTTAGAGCGCAGCTCGTAGGCGCCCGTTGCTGCGTTGACCGTCGGCGTCCCTCGGTGTCTGTGGCATCCCCTGGCGTAGCCGAGCGAACGAGTACGGCGGTGAAAGACGAGGGTGTCTGAGGAGGAAAGCAGAGGAGGAGGGTATGGCGAAAGCCTGAGAAAAGCGTCGTGCCGCACATGATGACCTTTGCAGCGACGAGCGCTACGAGATGGTGACAGGGATGTGCGCCGTCGTCGGTTCACCGATGAAGCCATCGATAAGGCATGCAGCGAGCGCGTCCACTGATACGATATATGGAAACAAAGCGCTGCTTGAAGGGAGGTCTATCTGCGGTGGCTGCAATCAATGGCGCCCACGCATCACCAACATTTGCCTCTCGCCATACTTCTCTCAGTTTAAAACGTGCCGCACGAGACATATTTTCAAAGCCAGCCAGGCTACTCAGTTTTCTTAATGTTGTTGCGATACAACAGGTCCTTATGCGACATGGCGCAAAGGCAGGCGAAGACGGGTATCCGGGTTTGGCACGAAATGTTTAACATCTTGGCTTCTGGCTGCTTTGCTCTTATAAATACATCGCACTTAGTTCCGTTGTTTGTGTCTCTCCGTGCGTAACATTTTGGTGTAGGTTTGCGATCCTCGTACTCATCACGGAGCTGCGCAGCGATCGCGTCATCGAGCTCGCCACCACAACGCTCTACGTCTCATACATACAAGACGTACGTTTTCGCTTTGTGACGCAAAGCTGACGGTAAGATGTGCGAAAGTGGCAAAGTGGCCTACATAATAAAGGGTATCGCAGACGACACCTTCAACTGGCTGGTTTTCGGCAAAGTACCACAACTGACGTTATCATCAAGGAAACTCGTCGCTACAAACAAGCTAAGAGCGACGTATCGCGCATAACACCTTGGGCCTGCGAAATACCACTGGGACGTCGAATTGCGAGGGTCATCCCCGCCAGCCAATCCCACGTGACAACGTACCTCGCGTCATTCGCCGCGAGCTCTAGGCTACCTATTCGCCCTTCGCTTCGGCGACGCACACCGATCCATCACCGGCCACGATTGCGATGATCCAGGGAGTTGTCCGACAAGAATTTGAGAAGATGAATCTGAACTCCGTGAGCACGGCTACCCAGGTGCCAAGCGTACGGCACTTCTCTGGCGGCCCTCCTCGTCCCCGACAGTCCTTTCCCGTGAAAGCCGGCAACGCATCCGAATGGCGCACCTCAGACGACAAGCCCATCTGTTTCCACTACTGCCTCATTGGCGACATTGTTCGTCACTCCCGCAACCGATGGCCAACTCCGTCTTGGACATACAACAGTGCCTATTAACCTAACTCTACCCCTACTGCCCCCTATGCTTCTCGCCAGCATCGTGCTCTCGCTGACTCCCCATCACCGAATTTTCGCTACGGCTGATCGCCGTCCCCCCGACGTCGTCAATCACCGTCTCCCCAGTTCCGTCGCACCTCGTCACGGTCCCTTCCTTCCTACACCCGGCCGGAAAAGTAGGAACTGAAGCTTTTGCAGGTGAAGCTGCACTGTTGACCTTGGACTCAAGTGCTTTGCTTACTTTGGCCACGAGGAGCACTTTTCGAGCCTGCTCCTGCTCCTGTTCAACAGCTCCTGGCAGACAGGTACGGTTCCCCAAGAATGGAAGACCAGTCGCCTAATTCCACTGCTCAAGCCTGGCAAGTCACCTGTAGACATTGCATCATACCGACCAATTGCGCTTGCCAGTTGCATCGGAAAACTAATGGAGAGGATGGTTCTAGCACGGCTAGAATGGTACCTCGACCATTACCAGGTATATCCAGATGCAGTGGCCGGTTTCAGGCGTGGCCGTTCTTCCATAGACAACGTTATCGACTTGGTGACGTACTTCGAGCACCAGAAGTCCTGCAAAAGATTATCTGCTGCTCTGTTTCTGGATGTTAAAGGAGCGTACGATAACGTAACGCACGAAGCGATTTTCAACGCGTTAGAGGCAGTAGGACTAGGCGGCAAAGTATATTTGCGGATAAGTAGCTATCTACATAAGAGATCCTTTTTCGTACTTACCGAGGATGGCCCGACCTCCCAGCATTACAGTAACCGTGGGGTGCCTCAGGGCGGAGTACTCAGCCCAACGCTCTTCAGTCTAACACTCATTGGACTCACCGACATCCTGCCAGGCACCGTTAGGCTCTCCATCTATGCCGACGACATTTGCATTTGGACGTCGGCTGTGACGCGACTGCAGCTTCGCGCGCGGCTTCAAAAGTCAGCTACTTTAACATCATCCTACCTTAGAGAACAAGGACTTCGTATATCATACGAGAAGTGCGCAGCGGTGGCATTTACCAAGAAATCAATGTCACCATACGTGATATCCGTCGACAGACACATGATCTCGTACAGCACGAGTCACAGATTTTTGGGGGTGGTCCTTGACAAAAATCTCTCCTGGACCCCTCATGTGAATTATGTGAAAAAACGCCTGACAGGAATTTGCCATATGTTTAAGTTCCTTGCATGAAAGACCTGGGGAGTGCCAATACACTCTATGCTGCAACTGTACAGGGTCCTCTATATTGGATTCCTGCGGTACAGCCTACCGGTCATGTCCAACACCTGCAGAACTAACCTGAACACAATCCAAAGCATCCAAGCCCAAGCACTCAAGATATGTCTCGGTCTACCGCGGAGTGCGTCAACGACTGAAGTTATTGCAGTCGCTCAAGATTTCACTATTAGAACGCACATTAGCATTGAAACTGCGTGTGCACATAAGACACTTCGCCCGGACCCCTACCCACCACCTAGCAAGTCTCCCAGTAGATAGGCCCACACGACATTCAGTGCGACTGTCTTCGCGCACCGTGCCTCTTTCAGGTCAGGTTACACACCTGCGGCAAGGCCTTCTATTCCTCCATGGTGCATGCGCCGTACTCAAGTGAACCTTACAGTCCAAGGACTTCAGAAAAAGTCGGACTTGCCATCATCAGCGCTCAAGCAACTAACTTTACTTCTCTTGTACGAGAAATACAGCGACTGCACACACGTCTACACTGATGGATCAACTACATCAACCAGTTCCGGCGGCGCTGTAGTTATACCAGCAATGGGAATAACCAAGCGGTTCAGGACTTCCCATGTCACTACGTCTACAGCTGCAGAGCTCGCGGCTCTCCGCGACGCGCTTCAAGTGATAAATACTGAAAGTCCTAGAAAATGGGCAGTCTTCTGCGATTCAAGGCCGGCCTTGCAATGTGTGCATTCATTTCTCCGACATGGAACTCACGATCAGCTCACGTGCGAAATCGCGGAACTTGTCCATCACTTAAGAGAAAAAGGCCATGATATCTCTTTTCAGTGGATACCAGGTCATTGCGGTATCATTGGTAATGATGACGCCGATAACGCAGCTCGGACGTCAAACCAAGAAGACCGCTGCGTCCCCATTCCGCTCTCAAGGACCGACGCCGCGAGACAACTTGGCATTCTGGCAAGCACTATCTCCTTAGCACAGTGGAATACCGTACATACAAGGCGCACAAGACTGCACCGACTAAACCCATCACTTCCACTCAGACCTCCAGCCGGTGTGCAACGGCGTGAAGCGTCTCTTCTGTGTCGGTTAAGGCTTGGAGTTGCCTTCACGAATGCCTACTCAGCACTAATTGGAATGGCTGATAGTCCTGCATGTGATGTTTGCGCATGCGAGGAGAACATTGACCACATATTGTGCCATTGTCCTCAATTTCAAGCACAAAGACAGTATTTGTCCGACACATTGAGGAAACTAGACGATCGTCCTCTGAGTGAACAGACAATATTAGAGCACCGTCCCGACCGATCATCGGCTCAGAAGGCAGTGAAGGCACTTTTGTGTTTTCTCAGAACTTCTGGTTTGCTCGAGCGACTTTAACTGAAGTGCTATCCGTACACGTACCTACACCTTCTCTCTCCCTTCTTTCTCTTCCCCTCCTCCCTTCCCCCAGTGTAGGGTAGCCAACCAGACTATTGACTGGTTAACATCCCTGCCTTCCTGTATTCTTATCTCTCTCTCTCTTGGCCACGAACCAGAACCTTCTTGAAGTTGACGTTGAAGGCGCTGCCGTCACGGCGCTGATCGACAAGGGTGCCCTCCTTCCCATTATGAGCTCTGCCTTCCGACGACGAATTAGAAAGCTCCTTACTACTGCAACAGCATGCATCGTCCGCGTTGCAGATGGCGGTACTGTTCCTGTCGTCGGTACAGCCTGCGTAAACATCGCCAGCCATCACCCTGAGGTCATTTTTACCGTGATTGTCCTTTTCGCTTTGATCAGCCTCGATTTCCTGGTAGCACATTTAGCTCCGCCAGTACCCCAGCAAAGAGCTGCCTATTTTATCGGATACTTGTGATACAAACCCCCGTCGTTTAAGCTCCACCAACTTCATTCGACTGCCATCTAAATCATTATCATATACCGAGCTGTAGTCTTCCCCGCCTGTTCCTGATGGACAGCATCTCGTCACTCCGACGCTCGATATTCCACTGCAGTATAATGTCACCGTACCTCACGCAGTTCTATCACGGCCAACTGGACTTGCATTCCGGTCGTAAACTTTATCAAACCAGGCAAATTTTGCCTCAAGGAATTTGTTTCGCTCGGCTATGCACTTTATATGACCACCACGTGGCGGCTTTCTCATTTGCTCGTCTCGTATCTCATTGCTAAGGACACGCAGCTTGCTCACGTCGCCCGCCAGACGCGCTGTCATCCCCGTGACTCGGAGTGCACGTAAAAGTTACTCAGCCAGCGGGCTTCTTCTGTGAAGGGAGGAGTGTCACGCTAAAGCGAAAGCAAGGATGGACGAAGAGGAGGACCAAATGCGCTTGTCTTCGGAGAGGCTCGGCGTCCGCGCGGCAACTCTTCTCCCATTTAAGGCTGCGCAGTACCATGTCCATAAACTTTTCAAATGTCGCAGGCGTGTTGCACAAACGAAAAAGCATAACGTTTTATTTAAACAAACCGTCTGTTTTCACAAAAGCGGTTTTCTCTTTGTCGGCTGAATGCATCGGTATCTTAATGTATCCCGATCGCAGGTCTACAGATGAAGAGTAGGATGTGGAACGAAGACAGTCGATGGCGTCGTCGATATGGGGAAGTGAATACAATCTTTTTTTCGTCACAGAATTCAGGCGTTGGTAGTCGACACAAAACGTCTAGGACCCGCCTTTCTATTTCACCATAATGACCGTCGCAGCCAAAGTACTAGAGGTATCTTGGATGATGCCTTTGGCTAGAATGTCGTCCACCAGTTGAGCCATGATCTCGCACTCCAAAGCGGACACGCGGTATGGCCTCATGAAATGCACGGACTCCGTGTCAGTACTGTGGAGAGCCCGCGTAGTTGGAACATGAAATTCGCCCAGCGAGAAATCGAACAATGAAGCATGAACACTTAGACCGCTGACCAGCGTTTACCTTTTCTCGAGAGACAGTGACATTTTTAGAAACGACAACGACTCTTCAGGGACACCGGGGCCTGCCCCGTGCGCTCGGGCTTCGTGCGACGTGTCATCAGGTAAAGCGTCTATGTTGAGGCTAGCATCCGCTTCAAAACAGGCAAGTCGCATAGAGCAGGATAGCACTACAGCCTCCCAGGATAAATTTGACTTTCTCAGTGTCGTTTTTCCGTAGGCCACAGAGAGGAGACATCAAGGTACGAGTGCACTTTTCTTCATAACGCTCAAAGGCACAGGGTCAACAATAAAATCAAATTTAAGGGACGACAACACCGCAAGCAGCAATTCGAACACTGGGTAAGGAACATGCCGGTAAGACGGCATCTTCAATGACCGCGACATATCGTGAAAAGGTTGCAGGTTGGCCGGCAAGAGGAGAGAGAAGGAAAAGATCCTCGGTACGGCAGTTCACAGTGGCACCGCAGTGATGTAATCGAGACCAAGAAATACGCTGGGAGCGGATTCAGTAAGCACTGCGAATTCGCCTTGATACACGCTACCGAAAAAATAAACGTTGGCGCTGCACGCACCAATAGGACGGAGCAATTAATTCTACACTCAGAGCACGAAATGTATTAACGTTGGCCCAGGGAAACATCACTTTACGGCCTAGTCTGGTTTTGAAATTCAGGCTTGCTCCTCTGTCCAATAAGGCAAAAGTAGCAACATTGTCCACTAAAACACGAACATTGTTTTGACACATGGGGACTGGTGGAGGCATAGGGGCGTGTAGCTGAAGATGACTGACGAGCTCATCTCTCTTGGTCGCGCTGCCTAGTTTCCCAGTAGCGGTGACGTCAGACGTAGTTGCGGAGATAGAGAGAGACCTGCGCTGGCCTGAAGGCGCCGGCGTCAAGCTCAGCACAAAAGCTGGTGATTCGCCACGGTACTTCACTTTGTGGTTCGTCCATTATCAGAGTCGATCAGAAGCCCAGCGTTTCCCGTCACCGCGCCCATTGCTAGGCCAATAACAAGCAGGCGGTCACTCATAGGACGGTGGTGATGTGCGACGGTGATGAGGACAAAATCGGATGCCGTGGCCACGAATGCAGCATTGGAAGCAGATGGGGTGCTTACTGGGTGCACTGAAATGCTCAGCAGAAGGATAACTGGCACGGCCGTTCCACTCTTCAGAAATTGCAGGCGGTGTCCGTGAGTAATTGTCGTGGAACTCGTAACTGGGATGCGCGTTCATGGTAGGGTTTGGCCCTCTTGGACGCGGCGTGAGGTCGTAGGCATCTATGAAGGTGGCGTTGATGGATGTCTCACAAAAGTCACCGCAAGAACATGGCTCTTGAACCCGAGGAGTCGCGAAGGAAACCGGGTCGCGTCGGTCAAGCTCTTCGCGCACCACTTGGCAAATCCCTGACGCGAGGTCAACACAGCCGTCAACACAGCTGACGTTAGTTACACTGGCCAGGCGGCCGAACTTCGGTGTAAAACGCCGAGCTTCCAGTGCTTCAAAGGTGGGGAAGTGCTTAAGGACATCACTTGTGGAGTCTAGACTGTCTTTTGCGATGAGCAATTGGTATACGTCCTCGGCGATCCCTTTTACATGATGACGAACTTGGACCTCTTCTGTCATGTTAGGATCCAGTGCTTTGCACAATATGAGCACTTCCTCGATGTAAGTTGTGCAGGTCTCGCAGAGAACTTCAGCTCACTGCATTAGCGCTTGCTCTACAAGCTTATATTTAGTTGACGGATCTGCGAAGCACTTCTTAATTTCGTCTACGAACTCCTCCCACGTTGTCAAGCTTTCCTCGTGGTGTTCAAGCCACAAAAACGAGGTTCTCTTGAGGAAGAAGGCAAAATTGTTAAGCTGCTCGGCGGCATTCCACCTACTGAACCGACTTGCTGAGTAGTAGAAGCTAAGGGATCCGTCCTATCCTTCTCCAGCTTTTCCGCCTAAGGTTCGTGGCCCGATGTAGGGCTGCCATGAGAAGCTGGATGAAGGTTGAGGGTTCTTGCCGTCGGGAGCCATTCCTGATGGCATACCGGTAATTCTACGACTTCGACGAATCTCAACGGATTGCTCCTCTGCGGTCGGCTCATCGTCGTTCCTTTGCAGCAGCCGGTCTTTCACCCAGCGCCTCCACCAGAACTGTTACGACGGAATGCGTTTAGTTAAAGATGAATGGATGATAAGGGGCGAAGGGTTGCCGCGTCGTCACCAAGCCGCTCCAAAGACAAGCATGCTTGGTCCTCCTTTTCGTCTGCCCTTGCTGTCGCTTTAGCGTAACATTGTCACGCAGTTGTGAAGGTGAAGAACGAGACCGTGGCACATAGAGCCATGAAACTATTTACTGGGCCGAACTTGTGCCACAAACACAAGTAGCGCCCAGTCAGAACGACAGAGACCAGCGCATGCGTGGATCGTCGAAATCTGATCCAGGCACGTCGGCTATTTTTCACATGACTCGGCGTAGATTCTAATGCACAACATTATTAGCGTCGACCCTGTAATCCGATTACACGATATTCGGCGACAAACAGACAACCGATGGAATCGGCGGCAACAATCGAGAATGTTTCGATAAATACGGGCGCTCCTTACGCCGAGCGGTATACCTAAAGGTTGGTGGTCTGCGGAAGGGCGGACACAAGAAAAAGGATTAACCATGTACGCTTGTCAGTATAGTAAAAATGTCTTCGTAAGATGACAGCATCAGCTACGGTAGCGCTGCGTTAGCAGCACAACAAGCAAGTATAAGGTGACATATAGGAATACGCTGAAAGGCAAGGATCGAGAAAGCAGAGCAGAAGCAGAAATTTTTCATATTTCGCAAAAACAAATAGAGCAACCGCCCTCCTCCCCCCCCCCCCCTCGTAATCCCCGTCAGTTCCCGCTGCTCAGCGCACATTACCAAGAAGACCAGAGCGCGAACGAATATCGTTCCCATTTGTAGATCTCAATCATCCGAAACTACACTTCGTGTGCAAAAAAAGTGATAGGTAAGAATTTACTCACAGACCCGATTAATAAAACCCTCCAATGAGGATGAGGAACTCATTCGTTTCATCAACGACAGTTGCACAAGGATCACCTGCAACTTTTCTCAAGCTGCTAATTTCAACTACGAACCTTTCTGTATCGTAAGGCTCCGCTAGGATATATTTCGTAGCAAACATAGCAAGCACCAAGTCTTATCTTAATCTCTTGAATACAGGAAAGCAATGTTGAAGAAACGGGGAATGCTTCGCAGATGTATGGTGTGCCAATAGAAGCAACTTTAGGTCAAGGACCGCTCCGCTCTACGATTTCTCACACTCTTCGGTAGTACTAGTGTCCGCTTGTAGACGGTTCTTAAAGTGAATCGTGACTGACGAACTGGCGTAACCATTGGGGACATTGTAAATTTCTGTACTAGCGGCATTTTGAGCCAATCGGAGAAGCTGTGGCATGCCTCTGGGCCAATCAGTACTGAACGAACC